>NC_084532.1:14868000-15168000 GCF_024500275.1 Phycodurus eques | reverse complement strand
GTAATTTATACCTTGTTGCAGGACATCTGCACATCTTAATTTCCCTCACGGGATTAATAAAGCATCTTTCTTTTTCAATCAACTTCTGTAATTGTTGGCTGGATCACAGAGCAGACTCCACAAACGATGAGCAATCGAGAAAGATTTATTTTACCAAACGTGCACACAAACGTAAAGCACAAATAACACATACCGAGAGCGAAAAACGATGACTAAAGATCGTTGCGAAACAACTAAACGGAGGTAACAAACAGGAACAAAGAGGTGGATGGAGCCACAGGGAAAGGAAGGAAAAAAAAAACCAAAAAAACAACTCTAACTTCCACCAAGTAAAAGCGTAGAAAAAAAAATCACCGAAAAAACAAAGAAATATTAGCTCTGGGAGGAACAAGACAAATACAAAACAGCGACCAGCAAGGTAATATTTCCATTTGCTGAAGTTGCACCTAAATACAAGCAAGAGTAAATTGTCAGCAGGTCTGCCAAGGACAGTGGTGTGCAAAGGGGGTGAGCGAGGGGGCGGTGTCCCCGTGGATCCACCTGGGGAGGAGCATACAAACTGACCGTCCCGAATTTCGCTCAGGAAAAACATAATTGAAGGCGCGAAATTTCCATCAGCAAAATCAGCTATCCCAAATGAATGTGTTTTTTTGGGTGTAGGCGTAGGTAGCTAGCTACAGCAATTGCACCGGATAACCGCAGATCCGAACAAAGGTGTTCAAATTCTTATCAAGTGGGGGAGAGACGACTCATGCCGGACTCCAAAGTCACCCGGCGTCGTTTTAGCCAAGCCCAAAAAATCCGGAAAACTGAAATGACAAGAAACAGTTGAACGCTATCACCACAATTGAGTACAGCACTACATAGTTCTCAGTTTTTGCATATTTTCAGCAGTTATGTTCAAACATGTAGTTACAAACAAATTTCAGAATTCACTTTACAGGGTCTTTGAGTGCATTGTACTCTGTTTAAGTGATTAAAAAAACAAATAACAGTTTTTGTGAGATCTCACTGATTTGTGCAAGACAAAAGTTGTTGTTTTTTCACCTTTGGGCTCCTTAGGTTTGAGTTTGTTGCATTTGAAGCGGGAAGTATGAACAGAAATTATTTTTCCCAATTAAGGATTAAATGCTATATATTCGCTGTCAACTTTTTTTTTTTTTTTTGGGAGAGCTCTATTTGTCCTGTATTTTCTCTCTCTTTATCCATTTTTACACAACATTTTCCCCCACATAGTACTCTCTATCTCTGCCTTCCTGCATCTATAACTCAACTTTCTCCAGCATAGTAGTCTTTATCTCTCCCTTTCTCTGTCGCTCCCCGTTGTTCTGTCTGCACCTAAAGTCATAATGATTACCGCCTGGAAACTTGATTGGCTGAGTAATATCATGGAATGTCTCATCTCGCATGTGTTTAATCTGTACTTTTCGTCATCTACATTAGCGGTTTAAAATATAAGCACGCAGACAGGTCCGCGTGGGACAGCTTCTGGGTCCGGACCCGGACCGGGATCCACCAGTTAATGACCTCTGGTGTAGGCTATGTGTTATGCATGGATGCTCTTTATATAAAAAGGCAAGCTTTGACCCCTCTCCCATGGACAACAACAGCAAAAGGGTTGATAAAAATACATTCCATATGTACAGTCTAACAGTAAATACATTAGCTAGTAGTGAAATGGAAAGCATACTTGACAAAGTCAGCATAAAATAATTACTCTGGACAAAATGCAGCCATATAATGTGCACCAACACAGATTAATTATTAACAGGAATAAAATAATAATAAATTAGGATATTCAAATAAATTTGTGAAAGAAAACATACAGACATTTCCCTGGTCATAATGGCGCTGACCTCTCCCAGGGAGAACAACAGCAAAAGGGGATAATTTACTCCTCCCCTTTTGTGTACACGTAATATATAGGGAGCAGTGTCACATTAATCAGTGTAGTATGGGTAGCCGCTGACATTAACCTTCCACATTTTAACACTACTTTCGGAGAACACATCAGGTAATATTTAACCAAAAATATTGAAGGCCTTGTCCACATGGAAACGTGTTTCAGTGTATCCGCAAAGTTTCATCCACCTCTCCTTGAGCCGTCACCTTATCGTGGTGGAGGGGTTTGTTTGTCCCAATGATCCTAGGAGCTAAGTTGTCTGGGGCTTCACGCCCCTGGTATGTTCACCCATGGCAAACAGGTCCTAGGTGAGGGACCAGACAAAGCACGGCTCAAAAAACCCCTATGAGGAACAAAATATATGGATCTAGGTTTCCCTTGCCCGGACACGGGTCACCGGGGGCCCCCTCTGGACCAAGGCCTGGAGGTGGGGTTTGAAGGCGAGTGCCTGGTGGCCGGGCCTGCACTCATGGGGTCCGGCTGGGCACAGCCCGAAAGGGTAACGTGGGTCCTCCTTCCCATGGGATCACCACCTGTGGGAGGGGCCATAGGGGTCGGGTGCAGTGTGAGCTGGGCGGTGGCCGAAGGCGCGGACCTTGGCGATCCGTCCCCGGCTACAGAAGCTGGCTCTAGGGACGTGGAATGTCACCTCTCTGGCAGGGTTATAGTCGGGCTCGCCTCCACACACGACTTGGGCTCTGGTACCAGTACTCTCGAGAGGGTTTGGAAACTTTTCCACTCTGGAGTTGCCCACGGTGAGAGGCGCCTATATGTTGGGGTTCACCCTGGTGGACGAGAGGGTAGCCTCCCTCCGCCTTCGGGTGGGGGGACGGTTCCTGACTGTTGTTTGTGCCTATGCACCAAACAGCAGTTCAGAGTAACCACCCTTTTTGGAGTCCTTAGAGGGGGTGCTGGAGAGCGCTCTCGCTGGGGACGCCATCGTTCTGCTGGGGGACTTCAACGCTCACGTGGGCAATGACAGTGAGACCTGGAAGTGCGTGATTGGGAGGAACAGCCCCCCCCCCGATCAGAACCCGAGTGGTGTTCTGTTATTGGACTTCTGTGCTTACCACGGATTGTCCATAACGAACACCATGTTCAAGCATAAGGGTGTCCACACGTGCACTTGGCACCAGGACACCCTAGGTCGCCATTCAATGATCGACTTTGTGGTCCTGTCATCGGACTTTCGGCCACATGTCTTGGACACTCGGGTGAAGAGAGGGGCGGAGCTGTCAACTGATCACCATCTGGTGGTGAGTTGGCTCCGATGCTGGGGGAAGATGCCGGGCCGACGTGGCATGCCCAAACGTATTGTGAGGGTCTGCTGGGAACGTCTGGCAGAATCCCCTGTCAGAAGGAGTTTCAACTCCCACCTCCGGCAGAACTTCACCCACGTCCTGGGGGAGGCGGGGGACATTGAGTCCGAGTGGACCATGTTCCGCGCCTCTATTGCCTTGGCGGCCAATCGGAGCTGTGGCCGTAAGGTTGTCGGTGCCTATCATGGCGGCAATCCTCGAATCCGTTGGTGGACACCAGCGGTGAGCGATGCCGTCAAGCTGAAGATGGAGTCCTATCGGGCCTTTTTGGCCTGTGGGACTCCTGAGGCAGCTGATGGGTACCGGCTGGCCAAGCAAAATGTGGCTTTGGTGGTCGCTGAGGCAAAAGCCCGGGCCTGGGAGGAGGTCGGTGAGGCCATGGAGAACGACTTCAGGGCGTCTTCGAGGAAATTCTGGTCCACCATCCAGCGTCTCAGGAGGGGGAAGCAGTGCACCATCAACACTGTGTATCGTGGGGATGGCGGGCTGCTGACCTCGACTCGGGACATTGTGAATCAGTGGGGAGAATACTTCGAAGACCTCCTCAATTCCACCGACACGCCTTCCCTTGAGGAAGCAGAGTATGGGTTCTCTGAGGCGGGCTCTCCTATCTCTGGGGTTGAGGTCACCGAAGTGGTTAAAAAGCTCCTCGGTGGCAAGGCCCCAGGGGTGGATGAGATTCGCCCGCAGTTCCTAAAGGCTATGGATGTTGTGGGGCTGTCCTGGTTGACACGCCTCTGCAACATCGCGTGCACATCTGGGACAGTGCCTCTGGATTGGCAGACTGCGGTGGTGGTCCCCCTTTTTAAGAAGGGGGACCGGAGGGTGTGTTCCACCTACAGGGGGATCACACTCCTCGGCCTCCCTGGTAAGGTCTACTCAGGGGTGCTGGAGAGGAGGGTCCGTCGGGAAGTCGAATCTCAGATTCAGGAGGAGCAGTGTGGTTTCCGTCCTGGCCGTGGAATGGTGGACCAGCTCTACACCCTCGGCAGTGTCCTCGAGGGTGCATAGGAGATCGTCCAACCAGTCTACATGTGTTTTGTGGACCTGGAGAAGGCGTTCGATCGTGTCCCACGTGGAGTCCTGTGGGGGGTGATTTGGGAGTATGGGGTACCGAACCCCCTGATACAGGCTGTTGAGTCCCTGTATGACCAGAGTCAGAGTTTGGTCCGCATTGCCCGCAGTAAGCCGGTCTCGTTTCCGGGAGACCGGCTTACTCCAGGACACGCTGGAAAGACTACGTCTCTCGGCTTGCCTGGGAACGCCTCGGGATCTCCTCGAAAGAGCTAGAGGAAGTGGCTGGAGAGAGGGAAGTCCAAATTCCTCCATAAAGTTTAAAGTTTAAAATAGGTTGTCCTTTTTGCATAACAAAAAAAAAAGAAATGTATATCAAAACAATAGCTTTCACCCTCATACTTTTGCTCTTGCCAGAGATAATAGTTTGTCATGCATGATTTTTCAGGAGTGACTCTACTGTATGTAGGACTTTTAAGGGCAAGAAGCCAAATGTGGGTGCTGGAGTGGGTGTTCGACAATAATCATAATATTGAAGAGGAGTGAATGAAATTATAATGATGTATCATTATTAAATATAATATGTATCATTATTAAATATGAGATTAAAAATTACAGTTTTGTCTTCTATTCATCCTGTATATGCTACCCTTGGGTCAAATTATTCAGGACTTTAATTTTGACGATCACAGCTATGCAGATGCCACACAGTTATATCTAGCAGTGTCTCCAGATGACTGCAGTTCAATTGAGGTGTTGTGTCACTGTCTAAAACAGATAAATAACTGGATGAACCAAGATTTTCTTCAATCAAACCACAACAAAACTGAGATAATTGTTTTGGGAAATAAAGAAAAGAGCATTCCTGTTAGTAAATACCTGCAGTCACTCTCTTTAAAAAACAAAGACCAAGTCCGAAACCTTGGTGTTCTTATAGATTCTGACCTGACGTTCAACAGTCATATCAAATCAATGACTAAAACTGCCTTCTACCATCTGAAGAACATATCCAGAGTGAAGGCTTGTATGTGCCAAGCAGACCAGGAGAAGCGCATCCATGCTTTTATCTCAAGTAGACTTGACTATTGTAATGGTCTTCTGACTGGACTCGCCAAAAAGAGCATTAAACAGCTGCAGCTCATTCAGAATGTTGCACCTCAGGTTCTGACCAGAACAAAGAGGTCAGAGCATATTACTCCAATTCCAATTCAAGTTTTTACACTGGCATCCAGTCACTTTTAGAATAGATTTTAAAGTTCTGCTACTGGTCTATAAATCACTAAACGGTTTAGGTCCTGAATACATGAAAGAAATGCTCATGGAATATAAACCCAGTAGCGCTCTGAGATTCAAAGACATTCTTAGAAGTCCCATGCCCTTTCTCGGCAAGACCCGCCCCACTTCAACATGATTGGCTCCTGCATCGCGAGAAGGGTAGGCTTCGCAGATGTAACGAGATGTCCATCCCAATTATAATTTAAAAAAAAAAAAAAGAAGTTTATACTGGTTAGGATTAGGACTAGGGTTAAGGCAGTTTAGGATGAGTTAAGGTTAGGATTATGGTGGTTCATGAACTTCAGTTCATTGAACTCGTTCAGGTACAATACTCCACCCCGGACTTCTCGACTGTGAAGCAGACATCCTAACTACTACCACCATGCTGCCCCAGTTTGCACTAATCAAGCAAAAAAAGTGTCTGCAGGAAAAAATAAATGTCTGGCTTCTGCTGATGGCATCTTATTTATTGTACAATGTGAATACTGAATATGTTAGATTAAACAATTTGTTTGACATGACTACTGTCACTGTGTGAGGAGATTGAGATAATCAGTGGTTCAATAAATTAAATAAACCATAATCAACTTTAACTTAAACATTTGTATTTTAATCATTTTATCAGGGATGTCATAAATGGGAGAAACATAATGGAGGTTAAGGGCTCAAGACTGACAGGCCTTGGAAAATATTTTCAATTTGTGGCATTGATAACGTTCATCGATCCCCCAAATTATTTTATACTAGCTTCAGAACTATTTCTTTTTTAGGGTACACCGTGTACAGAAAGACAGTGTGTGCCTTTGACGGAGCTGCACGAAAATTACAACCATGACCAAGAAATGGAAAACTTTTAACACTATTAGGTCCACTGTCCACATGAAAACAAATGTTTTTATCCCAAGAACATACTGTATTTATATCTTCTTGCAAGACTCATTTTGTGTTGTCCTGCCTCATTAATCTACTTAATTTCCTTCTGGAAATTAATAAAATATCTATCAATTTAATTATTCTTTTAATCAACTTCTTGTTCCAGTTAACGTTTTAGGTTCTCAGTAACCTGACCCACTGTAGTGACACTTGCTGGTTAAATACAATAATTCATGGCCTGGTTGTCCTTATGTTTGATTGAACACGGCAGTTCTACTAAAGAATGCATGTTAAATCAAAAGTGAGTGTAATCCCTAACATGTAGAAATAGCTATCAGCTGCATTTTAACCAGTGCATTTCTGTGTTACATTATTCAGCAACAAAGTATCCATAGTGATATGTCAATGCTTAATTTTTGCAAATTATCTTTAGTTTTATGTATAACTAATTTTGTTAGGAGGATTTTAACTTTGAACCTTGTTACCCAGTGGCTGAAAACCTACACAGCATATAATGTGAAAACTGTCAATAGTGTAACGGCATATACTGTGAAAACTATCAATAGTGTAACAAATGGTGTAAGACAACCACTTACTTTGAAGCATTAACAGCAAATGAGTTTTTGAGAGCACAGACCATGTTTTAATATTCAACCAATTGTGTAAGTATACAAAATCAAGCACGTATTCACTGCCAGGCCTCCATGTTAACGTGGATATATGAATTCAACAGCCGTCAATGGCAGTGAACGTTCAGAAAAATACAACGGTTGCAAGTGTAGTTGAATCTGATGCTGCACGTGTGCTTCCAGGCTTTGCGCATTGTTCTTGATGGATCCCGAAGCCACTTCCGCGTGGCTGGGAGTCCCCCGTGAGTCACCACTCATCTGCGGCCCTGTTCGAGTCCTCGTCTGCTACGGCGCAGTCGAGACGCTCCACTCCGGGAAGCGCCAAGTCTCTTTCGTTTAGCTTTTCCAGGAAAGACGAGAGCAATCGTTTGTTTAAATGGTCCGTCAAGGTCCTCTCCTCTTCGACGCGCACCCTCTCCACATTTCCAGCCGACTGAGTTTCTTCCGCATCGGCGTCCGAGCCGAGCTGCAAAGGGGCCGCGCGGTGGCTCAAGGACAAGCCGTTAGGCTGCGCTTCCTCAGCGGGCAGATGTTCGGTCGGCCTCCCGGCGTCCGTCCTCGACTCCGCGTCCATTCGTAATATTAAGGTGGTCTGCAGAGCGGCATTTTCCAGCTCTTTCAGTCGCTTACTGTCGAGGCCGCGGACAGGAGATTGGTTTCCTGTCGCAGAGCTGTTGTGAGGAGGTTCACCGCTTAGCTCCATGGTGCTCAGCCTCAGCGCAAGCAATGCGGCTTAAGTTGAAAGAAGAAAACTCGATTCTGGTAAACACCGGTCGGTGTCGCCTCCATGTGGACGAAGTGCTGTGTGCTCTACACGCTGGCTCAAGGCCGGCTGGCCGGCCATTTGTGTCCACCTAGCTTGAACAAAGACAACACAACGGTTAAGTTACAAGGTTAACCCTTTTAGCACCATAATAATAGATGTATTAGTTTCACAGCTTTCAGGGGCAGTTTGAATGATTAACATTACACGAAGTAGCGAGGAGTTACGGTACACATGCACCACGGTGTCACCGGTGAGCCCCGTTGATTTAAAAGGGTAAAAAGCACACCTTTTGGCCAATTGAAACGCATACAAATTACGTTTTAATTTATTGTTATGTACTGGATTTAAACTTTTGTCGACGTAGCTCAACATATTTTTTTCAATGTTTTAACCAGATCGCATCATTTATCAAATTTTTGGACAAAAGGGCAATTTGATGGAATTTTCTTAAATTTAGAAAGAGGCATTTAAAGGCACCCAACGGAGAATATGAATGATGCAGTTATGGTTTTAACAAGTGGAGATACCCTCTGCTGATCATGGAGAAATTATATTTTAATTCGAATGGAAGCATTATCAACAGGGCCGGCCTGCCCATAGGGCAGTGTTAGTAAATGCCAAGGGTGCCGCGGCCTCAAGGGGGTGCAAAAAATCAGGTGAAAATATATTTTTTTACATTTGTTTTGCAGGGGGAATTCACCGTCAGTACACTTATATAAAAATGAAGAGAATGAAAATAATATAAACGAATAAAAGAGGAGGAGGAGGGTGAACTTTGGAAGAAGCTCACCTCGAGGCTCTCCCGTTTCTCCCACAATTTGCAGAGCGACGCAATCGAAGCCCCTCGGAATTAACAACACCAAGCACAACAGAACACTTTTTCCTCTCACAACCTCCCCAACAGCAACACAATTAACAGAAATAACAGTTACAATATTAAAGATCAATAAGTACATGGTAAACTAAAGTTACAATATTAAAGATCAATAAGTACATGTTAAATGAAGAAGAATGGAAGATGAATGAATGAATGAATTTCTTAAAATCCTAAATAGAGAACTCTGGAAACATGTCAAAACAACCAAAACTGTCCTAAACACAGGCAAGAAAAAAAGACAACCTGGGAGAGAGAGAGGTTAAGTTGTTGTTTGTCCAATTAGGTGTTGCAACAGCAAGTTACTTGAATGATTTGTTTGGCAGGATACAGTAATGAAATGAAGAAAATTTTCTCATATTTTAAATTGTGAAATATGTTCTTGTAAATTAAAAGCAACGTTATAAACTATTCCTCCCACGCCCCAAAAATATGCATGTAGGTTGATTGGAGACTCTAAATTGCCTCACAGTTCAGAGGTCGTGGGTTCAAATCCGGGACCCAGCCTTCCTGTGTGGAGTTTGCATGTTTTCCCCATGTCTGTGTGGGTCTTCCCTGGGTATCTGGTTTCCTTCCACATTACAAAAACATGCATGGTAGGTTAATTGAAGACTCCAAATTGTAAGTGTGAAGGGTTGTTTGTCAGTTGTGCCCTGCGATTGGCTGGCGACCAGTTCAACATGTACCCCACATCTTGCCCGACATTTTGCTCCAGCACATCCACGACCCTAGTAAGGATAAGCAGTAGAGAGAATGGATGGATGGGATTTGCTTCTCCAAGTAAAAGACACTGTCAACGCAAGGCTCAGGCTCCGCCCCACAGACGTCATGGTAACAAAACCCAGACTCGCTATTGGCCCAGCAGTATTTAGGCGGAGTATATACCCTCTTACATGCATGAGACATGACTGGCCCCTAAAAACAGGCAACAAGACAAAAAAAGGGTGTGTAAAATATGCTATAATTCTTGCTCCTTGGGGTATTTTGACAAAAGGGTGTCACGGATATTTAAAAAGACACATGGGAACTGTTTCAAATTGTGAAAAAAAGAAGCATAAGACCACAGAGATGTAGCCTACATCTGCAGAGTTCAAGAGTTCACTTTTGAAATAACTGCATTACAGGAAGTCAATTTACTAACACTAATAATGCAACACAAAAAGTTTCGACTATGTAAAAAAAAAAAAAAAAAGAGTTGAGTTGATTGTTCCTTTTCTGAGCTCGTCTAACAACTCCAAACTCAAATAAAGGTCATCCTATTAAAATTGAAAAAAAATCCTGCTTTGTTATTTATTAAACAGCTATATCAGAACACGGTGACCATCTAGAGAACAATGAAAAATAATGTGCGTAAACATTAAAAAAATATATATATATTGTACCGCAAAGTCAGTTTGTATGAATGGCGCATGTCTCAACATCCTCGTCTCCCATTGGACTTTACTGGAGCAGAGCAATGTATGATTGGACGAGTAGCATTGGCTCTTCCGTGTAGTCGAACATTTCTGAGGACGTCAGGACGACTGGCTCGTCCGCAGGTAACCAATGGCGACTCTGTTACCAAGGAACATGACCTATTTAGTCATTTTTTTAACCGTGAAAAGATAATTTATTAAATTACACACAGTAGGTTGTGCCATACGCGTCGAATACGCCTTCAGTTAGGGTCCATTAGCCTCGCCTGTACAAGGCACAAATGCTTCAAAATTCAAGCGGTAATGTGCATTAAAAATAAAAATGGATTTAGACACAAAATCGTCTCAATTAAAAAAATCTTTAGCGTGGGTCGAGAGTTAAAGCGGAAACAAAAGTGACGTTGCCACGTTCGAATTCCAAGCGTTCTCTGCTGAGCATTTTGTCCGTTTATTTGTATTTAAATTTTTAAATCTCGTCTGCTTGAATTATAGCGCAGAAATTAATTGTTACTTGTGCTTTTGCAGGTATCTGACGCAAACAAGCGAGGACAACACGACTCACAATGTCTTTCAGAGATCTGAGAAGTAAGCTGTCCACACCTTCTGCTACATAGGCACACAACGCATTGAAACGTGGTATAGTTTTGTATTCGTGCAAATGTTCTCACATTTTGTTCATGCTAGACAACTTTCCAACGACAGATTTTACAGAAATGATGAGAGCTTTGGGCTATCCTCGCTTGATTTCCTTGGAGAACTTCAGAACACCCAACTTCAATCTGGTGGCAGAAATCATGATATGGCTCGTTAAAAGGTACATCATTCGGTTAAAGTATCCGTCCACCGATCCCATCCATCCCCCCAGAGTTACTTCTTGTTTACGGAATTGGGTTAGGTTAGGGGTTACCAGTTTGATACACAATATTGAAATAACAGTTTTGCTCAAAAGACATTTAATGATATTAATAATAAATTATATTTATCTATCTGAAGATACTGATCATGTTAATTATTTTTCAAAATAACTATTATTAATGAATTAACCATGTTGGAATTTGGAAACAGATAAATATTAATACGCAACTCCTTATTTCTATAAATTTCTGCTACTTGTTTATATTTTCAAATCATCACTTCTATAACCTTCCTAGAAAATCACAATGTCCAATCAGTGGTAAACTATTTTTTAAGAACAGGCCCTATGGCAGTGGTGTCAAGGTAATTTTTGTCACGGGCCACATCACAGTTATGACTTCCCTCGGAGGGCCAGACGACTGTGGACCCATCCATCCATTTTCTTTACCACTTATCCTCACTAGGGTCGTGAGTTGCTGGAGCCTATCCCAGCTATCTTTGGGCTGGATGCAGGGTACACCCTGAACCGGTCGCCAGCCAATCGCAGGGCACGTAGAAACAACCAACCATTCACACTCACATTCACACCTGCGGGCAATTTAAGAGTCCTCAATCAACCTACCATGCATGTTTTTGGGATGTGAGAGGACCCAGAGAAAGCCCACCCAGGCACGGGGAGAACATGCAAACTCCACACAGTGATTTGAACCCCCGTCCCCAGAAGTGTGAGGCAGATGTGCTAACCAGTCGCTCACCGCGCCGGCCATTATATGCCCCCTTTAAGAAATATTCTGTCATTTTGCCCCATATTGTAATATGTAGGTATGAACCTCAGATGGATATTCCTCCAGATGTGGACACAGAGTCAGACAGAGTATTCTTCATAAAGGCTGTGGCTCAGTTCATGGTAATGTGCTGTCTTACCACCATATACACAATGTAGTAGCTTATAGTTGTAATGCAATGTAGGACCTCCTGCTCACTTCTCTTGTCTGTCCTTGTCGCAGGCAACTAAAGCACACATCAAGCTAAACACTAAGCGCCTCTACCAGGCTGATGGCTACGCTGTGAAAGAGATGTTAAAGATCACGTCAGTGTTGTACAGTGCAATGAAGACCAAGCAGATGGGTCTGGAGGACAGAGTGGAGGAGGACAGCAGCAATTTTAAGTTTGACATTGGATCACGGGTAAGATGATTATATGGTAGCGGTGATGTGACAAATCATTGAATTATTTTGTGTATGGAACTTGTATATAAACGAGTGTAACTTGCCAATATTTTTGACTCCCTTGTCATATTTTTTTCCTGTTGTTTTAATTTATACTTACTTTCTCATGTTTCTCAGTACTGCCATTTTTTCCCCTATAAATGATATTGCTAATGCCAGTTATCATTGTACATTTGTGCTCAATATCGTAGGCACTGAAAACAGTGTTTTCAATTCGAGCAATATTTTCCATGTTTCCACCAAAACTGTAAGAACTATTTGTAGTACAATACTTTATAATTATAGTTTACAGTTTATATTTTTGTGTATATTAGAAACAGCTCTCAGTAGGATGTAGTTTCACACCCCTGAAAACTACAACCACAGTAATAATAAAACTGATCAGATCATATTAAAATTGATAATTTTTGATACAGCTGTAATTGTAATTTGTATTTGTGCATTTTCATCTTTAACATTTGTGTTAAGTGTGTACTCTTCTGTTGCTGTGGTTGTCACTTTATTAAGTCTCCCCGTATCTTCCTTCTAGATTTCTGATCTCAAAGCAGCTCGGCAGCTAGCATCAGAAGTCACGTCTAAAGGAGCATCTCTGTATGATTTACTGGGCAAGGAGGTGGAACTCAGGGTGAGTGGAACCGAGCACACAGGATCTTTGAACAACTTTGAGTCCCTATTGTCTTTTGACTGCGATTGGCTGGCAACCAGTTCAGGGTGTACCCCGCCTCCTGCCCGATGATAGCTGGGATAGGCTCCAGCACGCCCGCGGCCTAGTGAGGAGAAGCGGCTCAGAAAATGGATGGATGGATCGATATTGTTCTTTGAGAATGTGCACGTTGCGTTTAGGAAAAGAGAACTGCGGCCATTGCAAGACCTCTGGAAATTGATGTGACTGAAAAGGCCCTGAGAGAAGCCATCAGGGAGGCCATGGTCAGTATTGCGATTTTAGTTTTCTTTTTTACTGCCATTCAGTAAAATATTGTTCATGTCATGAATTGACATTTATTTTGTTTGTTATAAAGGTAACAGTGGAGAAGACCAAAGAAATGCTGAACAACATCGTCTCTGATGAGGCCAGCCTGGATGCCAAGATAGAAAGGAAGAAACAGGAACTGGAAAGGAGTCGGAAGAGACTGCAGACATTGCAAAGTGTGCGGTCAGTTGACATTGTTGCTACAAGTTAATCAGACAGCAGACTCCTATGCCAGAATGAGAGTAAATGAGACAGAATAGTGTGCGCGTCAATGCATATGCCAGTCTTTTTAATTGGTGTTGAACACAAATATGGGTACAAATTCCAGTTGTAGTGGCCATACACATATTAGAGATGACTAGGAAAAAGGAACCAAGCAATTCTGTTGATCTATATTGATGCAACTGCAAGCTAAAATGTCCTTTTCATTGTGACGTTTTATAATGAATTTCCCAATTTGTTCTCTCTGTGGTTTATTTAACAGTGCCATTGTAATACTGAAAATGAAAGTTTGACGTACAGTCATCCTTTATGTTAAGAAATGTTTGCATGCCCATGTGGACGGAAGAGATTCTTACACATTTCTCCTTCACTCTGTGTTAGACCAGCGTTCATGGACGAATATGAGAAGATCGAAGACGACTTGCAGAAGCAGTATGAGATCTATGTGGCAAAGTTAAAAAACCTGTGTTTCCTGGAGTCTCAGCTGGAAGATTACCATCAGCTGGAGCAAGAGCGTTTTGAGGTGGGTGACTGTATTTATCAGTACACTGTTTTGGCACCAGGCAAATTGAGTGATTAACCTTCAATTTAATTAGGACTCCTGGTATTCTCCCTTTTCCACATTTTTTAGTTTATATTAACGGCCATCTACACTGATTGATGGGAAAGATGCACAGACTAAAAGACCCCACCTACTCAACATTTTAAATAAGAATGAAACCCTTTTTGTTATTCTTCTGTGTGGCCCGTTACTAAATTATCCATAGCATGGTTTTGAGCAGTCCATGACTGTTGGTCTAAAATTTAACTACAACTTCTTAGGAAGGTCGGTATGTTCTGAGATGCAAAAGGAGTCAAGTACAGACGGACCTCGATAGAATGGACTAATAGGTGCGAGGGTTGTCCGATATAGCCGAATGTCCGTTACATTGAAGTGGGACATGCACCCATATTACTGTAAAGTAAAAAATTGTTTTGTAGGTTATTTTCATGGGCCAAAATGCCCAGTACAGTTCGAAGTTATTGTAAGTGAATATTAAAAAAGCTTGAAAATGGTAAAATTTATCACATTTTACTCAAACTTACCACGTGCTTGGTCATTGTGACATTGTTAACGTACAGAACTCATCAGAGACGAGTCGCTTTCATGAGCCATGGAGAATGTCTGTGCTTCGTAGTTCCAAATCTGTTGCCAAAGGCAAAGGGCTTGACAAAAAACGTACTGTACCAAAAATAGCATGTTCCAGTCTCCAAAGACTTTTGTACTCTTCAGAGTTAACGCTGCAGTCATGGTGCCCTCTGTGCTCTATCTATGTATAGTAGACAATAGATACAGTCCCCTCCAAAAGTTCACGGCATCACTCTATCGTGGATTTTTAAGCAATCGCTTTATGAGTTTTTACAGTACACAGTAGGGATGCACCGCTATTGATACCAGATTAAGTAGATACATTCCTCTTGAAAAGTAGTGCAACGGCAAGGCCAATTCCTTTGTTTTTGTTGTGTACTGAAGACATTTTGGTTTCTAATCAAAAGATGAATATGAGACAAAAGTTCAGAATTCCATCTTTCATTTGATGTTCTTTACATCTAGATGTGTTAAACAACTCAGGACAAGGCACCTTTTGTTTAAACCCACCCACTTTTCAGTGAGCAAATATATTGGAGCAGACATTAAATTAACTTAAAGTGAATAACATTGGTGGCATAACCCTTACTTGCAATTACTGCATCAAGCCTTCCACCCATTGACTTCACCAGACTTGCATTCTTCATTTGAAAGCCCTTAACTGCAGCCTTCAGTTCGTTTGTTTGTTTTTGGGGGTTTCTCCCTTCAGTCTCCTCCTCATTCGGTAAAATGCATGCTCTATTGGGTTAAGGTCTGGTAATTGACTTGGCCAGTCTAAGACCTTTTACTTCTTCCCCCTGATGAAGTTCTTTGTTGTGTTGGCAGTGTGTTTTGGGTCATTGTCTTGTTAGATATAGATGTATTTTACTGTTTCACTCACTCAATTGACTTGACTGAAGTTCCGCGCGGTGTAGGCTGAGGCTCGGAGCAGGAGGGAGCGCATCAGACTTCTACCCACCGTGTCAGCCTCCTTTACTTTGCACAATATAATCTTAATTCAAGTATTGCCATGCAGTGAGTGGTAATTTATTTGAACATAGTGAACACTTTTGTTTGTCGCTGCCGTTGGGCACAAGCACATGTTTGTGCGTGTTCGTTGGTTTTCGCCGCTTCGTTGTTGGTTTTCGCCACTTTCTTTTTCGTGGTCGGCGGACCGGAGGCATCGAAACTGGAAACTGAATTTTCTTTAATTTGAACGAATTTCAGGAGAACCGGCATGTATGTATGTGTGTGTGTGTGTGTGTGTGTGTGTGTATATATATATATATATATATATATATATATATATATATATATATATATTATAATGTATATATATATATATATATATATATATTATAATATATATATATATATATATATATATATATATTATAATGTATATATATATATAGAGAGAGAGAAATTTTTGGTTAAGACAGCAGAATTCATGGTTCCATTTTTCACTGCAAGTCTTTCAGGTCCGGAATGGCAAAACAGCCCCAGACCATCACACCACCACCACATTTTACTGTTGTTATGATGTTCTTTTTCTGAAATGTGGTCTTACTTTTACGCCAGATGTAATTGGACACACACACACCCTCCAAAAAGTTACACTTTTGTCTTGTCAGACCACAGAGTATATTCCCAAAAGTGTTGGGGGTTTATCAAGATGTCTTCCGGCAAAATTGAGATGAGCCTGAATGTTTTTCTTCTTCTGTTGCTCAACAGTGGTTTTCAGGGTTTGGACGGTCATGAAAAACTTGGAACGGTTATGGAAATTGAAAATGCATTTTCCAGTTCCATGCATGTTTTTTGGGCGAAACCGGAGTGCCCAGTGAAAACCCATGCAGGCATGGGGAGAACATGCAAACTCCACACAGGGTGAGCGCGGGTCCTCAGAACTGTGAGGTAGATGTGCTAACAAGTCGCCCACCCTGTTGCGTGGATAATATTTAAGATGCATAAAACTTAAATAAAATGGTGTAACATTTGATTAAAATTAAAATTATTACAATTAAAATTATTACAATTAAAATTGACACGCAAGTGCAACATCGCACTTAGAGCGGTGTACGCCGCGATACAGAAAATGGAACAGGTCACGACGTTGAGGGTTCACTGGCATACTCAAGCGTATTCTGAATGTGGATTTCAAAGAACGCAATGCCAGCAAAGTGCCATTTTGAGAGGTTTCAACTTTGGTTAGAAAAAAGACCCTGACCACAGACGTGCGAAATGCCGACTTTGCTCAAAAGCTTTCGATGTAACCAACATGGGAGAAGTGGCACTGGTAAGCCACATGAAGGGGAATAAGCATTTGTTGGCTGTCAAAGAGAGTAAAAACTCCCATCAGGGAGTTTTCAGGTTTCGTTATATACACAGTTACTGCACCACAGACTGCCAAGGCTGCAGGTTCTGCAATTCCAACGGCGAAGCAGACAAGTTGGACATAACAGCAACAACAAATTCTAACAGCAGAAGTTCTGTGGTCATAAAAAAAAAATATTCTTACAAGTTGTCGGAAGATGTAAGTCAACTTTTCAAGTTAATGTTTTCCTACAGCAAGATAGGTGGATAGTTTAGAATGCTTGCTATTTAAAAAGTCTGTCTGCCTCACCTTTCTCACTCGTCCATTTGTTTTCCTCTCAGGAAGCTGAAAACACTCTGAGGATGATGCAGCAAAATCTGAAGGAGGACGATAGAGCTCTAATGAGGAGCTCATGTGAGTCACACAGAAAGCAAAGCTTTAATAACATCTCAAAACAATGTTAAATTAAATGACATCCAACTAGCCACTAAAGTACGATGGAGTTGACAGCCAGTTAAGTGCCACATTGCCTTCATTTTTATGAAATCTGTTACAGTGAAAGATGTGGACTCTGATACCGACGTTCTTGAGGATGAAGGTGATCTGGACAGTGACTTGGAAGAGTCTCGGCCCTCCAATCCAAGGCCCATGAGAAATGGCTTGATGGCTGCTAAACAGACAAACGATTTGTTCAGTATGTCAAATACAGCCATTTATCTCTTGAGCGTAGATTCAATTTGGAATATTCTGCGGGTTTTAATCTGATTGTTGTTATTGGATTAAACCTGATGCAAGTTGAGGTAGTCACCGAGTATACATGACATGTCTGAACTATTACCAATAATATGTATATATATTTCTTTCCATCAATTTGGAATATGCTGCGGGTTTTAATCTGATTGTTATTATTGGTTTAAACCTGATGCAAGTTGAGGTAGTCAGTGAGTATACAGGACATGTCTCAGCTATTTCCAATAAGATGTGTATATATATTTCTTTCCAGGAAGAGGAACAAGATTTATTGGGAACATGCAGGGTGGTGACAGTGATGAGGTAAACGCATTTTTCATGAAGTCGATTACCATACATACATCTACGATCTCTGTTCACAAAGACTGTTTCCTGTATCTCACCCATCCATCTCTTTGCACTCACGTGTACTGAAAGCCCACATTAGCCATTCCCCGGAGGCCAAAACAACTGGAAGGACAGGTTTGTTTGTGCAGGGCCGGTGCCTGGCTGATTTTCTTTTTATGTATTAAAATTATCCATCCTGAAATTTTCCATGTGAGATGTTCCTTTTAAATTATTATACAGTTTAATTTCCATGTCTAGTTCCAGTGTATTTACAAGACTCTTTAGCCATAATAGTAGCAATGTGACAAGTGGCCGCCATCTTTATGGAATTTTCTAAAAATAAATAACATGGAATGAACACTTCAAAGGCCTCTAAATCCTCCATAACAAATAAATTGACAAAAAAAACAATGATTAAAGTACATGACCTCTTCTACTGCCCACACTGCTCTACGCACAAATAATGTTGAATTTGCACGATTTCAGTGGAGTTTTTTGGAGAGGTGACGATGTTTGAAACGTCAGCTATTTTGACGCATCGACTTGGAGAACCCCTTGGAATTTCGGCCCGTACCTCATTGGTGGATATTTTTAACTGAAAATTATCAGCCAATCGATGAAGGGGTTTTTAATTAGTAGACGAAACCAAAAGGTACAGGTGATAGGTTGAGAAATAATCAAGTAATACTGTTTTACTCTAATTTGAAGGATTTCTTTTTTTAAATCCCATTTTCAATAGGTGATGTCACACAAAAAGTTGCCCTTTTTTTCCGACACAAAATTATTTTTTCACAAGTCATCAGATTTTCAACATTTTTGGTGCATTGTACACTGGTTGAACTGGTAATTCCAACTCCATTCTGCATTTTGACACTCATTTTTGGGAAATCTTGGCACGTTGCTAATAATAGTACTTTCTGTAGTAATTTAGTGTTTGTTTCCTTTAAAGATATAATAATGACTACCAAGTGGAGCTTTTGTTATGTCTTTTCTGTCTTTTTTCTATTTTAGTCGGAGGACAGTGAAATCGAGGCGGACGACGACGACGATGATGATGAAGAGGAAGAAGGCGAGGACGAGAGCAAAGAATTAGATGACAGTTTGGAGGACCATGTGTCCAGGGCAACGCACATCTCCAAGGGACGCACAAGGCCCCCTCTTTTTGATGAGAGCGACAACGACTTCTGAATACCAGAATTGATCGTGGGAGCACAGAGCATCAATGTACAATAGCCCTTGTCATTTGTTCATTTTCTTAATAAAATATAAATAGTTTGGTCCTCTGTTCCCTAAACTCAAGTTTCTTCTTCTTTTCTTTTCGGCTTGTCCCTTTAGGGGTTGCCACAGCGCGTCATCCTTTTACATGTAAGCCTATCTCCTGCACCCTCCTCTCGAACACCAACTGCCATCATGTCTTCCCTCATGACATCCATCAACCTTCTCTTTGGTCTTCCTCTCACTCTCTTGCCTGGCAGCTCCATCCTCCTCATGCTTCTACCAATATACTGACTCTCTCCTCTAGACGTGTCCAAACCATCGAAGTCTGCTCTCTCTAACTTTGTCTCCAAAACATCGAATCTTGGCTGTCCCTTTGATGAGTGCTACTTTCATCCATTTTCTATACCACCTGTCATTAGAGGAGCGGGTGACCTGGCACATATCCCAGCTACTTGATTGCTCATGGACTCGAAATCATTTCATGGCATCACAGCAACACTATATCAATATTGAAGTAAGAAAGCCTTACCACAAAAGCTGAAGCTGTTACAGCTGCGAAGGGTAGACCAACATCATATTACACCATATGGATTTTGAATGAGATAACACTTAAAATCATATGTGAGCGAATACTTTTGGCAACAATGTGTATTTGCATCTGATCTGACGATTGCAATGATAAACTGTGATGTATTTATAAGGTATAGCCCTCCATGAATACCTTTACAATAATATTTTATCTTCATAAGACAGAAACAAACCTTGATTTGTTGTTTTCAGTGGGAAAGGTCTGAGGGACATGAGGTTTAATATTAGTGTGTGATCATCGTACATCAAAAAGTCTTTGTGACGTATTTTTCTTTGACATAGACGTCGCCGTGTTTGTTGCCAAGTCAAACATTAATGTACTCGCATTATTGACCGGAAATTGTCCACTAAGTCTTGCACAGTCGCCGTCATAGTAATGACCACAGGTTAGGTTTGTTGCTGCATTTTGCTGTTGTGATGACACCCCCCACTCTTTCTGTTCTTTGTCAGATGGCTGCAGTACTCCTCTCTACTACAAACCAAACAGAAGAAGTAAACACAACATTTGGTCTAGCCTTATAAATAATTAAAATACGTTATTACCATACGAATAAACCTTTCTTATCAGATGCAATGAAAATGAAAGGCGTTCTTTCAGTTAGTTAATCATGAGGCTTTGCGATTGCCTTTACATTCGAGAAAATATTTTTGGAGAAAGAATTTACAGTTTATGCGAACTGAAAACAATAAAATTATTTAGTGACTGGCATAGATATCGTTATTTATCTTTTCGGTGACGAGAACCGACGTTAAAAAAGTAGGACCAGTTGTATCCAGTACGTCATCAGTGTGCGTCGAGAGGAGGTGGCTGTCGTCTAGTTACGATCTGAATTTCGTCTGATATTGGTATGATGCAATAGTTCTTCTTACATTATATTCATTCGAACGGAGAGTGACAAGTTAATAAACAAGTGTGACAGGTTAATTCAGCTAACATCCGCTAGCACTAGCTTTATATCTATATACACTGACAAACAGAACTGCTGCCCTTTGAATGATTTGAAATCATATCAATAAGTCTGTCTGTCTTTTTGCTGGGCTAGAATTTGAGAAAAACAGTCCGTTGTTGTTTTATCATAATATAACGAGGGACTTCCCATTACCTTTTTCTCATTTTAACCGGTTACTATTACTAACGTTGAACAACTTCAAAATACAGGAAATGCTATTACATGAAGAAATATATAAACAAATGTACGCTATAATTGCGCAATTTACATTCGATTTTTATTTTTTTTTAATAAAGAAAATAATTTTTTGATCATGGTGGTGTCTCATTTCATGCCAGCTGAACAACGGCTGCTGGGATGCCGAAGAAGTTCCAGGGTGAGAACTCCAAGGCGGCTACAGCCAGAGCCCGCAAGGCTGAGGCCAAGGCAGTGGCAGATGCGCGCAAGAAGCAGGAAGAGGATGATGCCCTGTGGCAGGAAACTGACAAACATGTACTCAAAAAAGAGCAGAGAAAGGTAGGTACTGATCCTAATCTGATGTGTAAAACATTCTATCCACATTTCATGGCTTGTGTTCAACTGTTCTGCAAAAATCAGAAGATGTGAAAGTCTGAAACTATTTTCGGCCTTTGTAGGATGATAAGGAGAAGAAGAGGGTGGAGCTATTGGAGAGGAAAAAGGAATCCCAGAGACTCCTGGATGAGGAGAATGCCAGAATAAAAGGCAAAGCCCAAAAAGAGGGTGGAAGCGGTGGAAAGGTGACTCGAGCCCAGATAGAGGAGGTTATGCAAAATGTCCCACAGCCTCAGCACATCAAGCCAAAAGGTAATACGGTGTGTGCGTGTTCATGGAAAGACATTTTTTGGGATCAAACTATTCAATCTTCCTCAACCTTACATCTTGAAATGACAAATCCCATGTCACAGACAAGAGCCATCTGGAGATTCCACTGGAGGAAAACGTAAATAGAATTATTAAGGAGGAAGGAACAGTGGAAGCTAGAACAGTAGAAGAGGCCATTGCTGTGCTCAGGTAACAGTTGTTTTGATACACACAGAAATATTAATGGCAGCATCCTTTTAGAGTTCTTTCATACCAATACTTTGCTTTCTCCGTCACATAACAGTTGATGGGATTGTAAAATGTTGTCTCTTTTCCCCGGTTTGGTTTATTTTCACAAAGTAAAAACTCCTAGCAAACCAAAATGCCTTTCAACAAACCATGTGACATTGCTTTCTTGTCATATTGGTCAGTAGCGGGAGCAAGGATATAAACAGGAAGGTTGTTGAAGTATGCTTGTGAATATTCTCATTCATCCTGGTGACTTAATTTACACGGCACTGAATCGATCGCCACTGGACTGTTCTGGTTGTCTGAAGGTGAAAAGACCATCTCTGAACAGAAGAGGTGCCTTATGACACCACATATCTCCCACATACAATGCCGTACTTCCGTCAGTTCCAAAGACTCAGTTATTCTACCTCCAACAAATAGACAGACATAAACACGCCCCAAGATTTGCTTGATTTTTGAGTCTCATCTTTCCCCCAGAAAAAGCACTCAGCAGGGAAACAAATTACAGTTTGATAAAAGTGGACCAAAGGGTGCTAGCCTGAACGCACTTGAAGCCAGGTACCCACTGAATGATTTTTAACATAAAAGTCCCCACACAGAACGTGGAAAAATATTAGCATTGTGTGTTTTTACTGCTCTTATAGTGTGTGGCTTAACAATGAACGGCACACACACAATAATATCGTCACTGATAATCATCTCTCTCTTCCCGCATACCTGATGTCTGGCGTAGTTCCAAGACTAACGTGAGATGTAGCACGTTGGCACAAGGAATCAAGACTGCTGAAAAATACTAAGTGTAATAGTAGAAGAAGACAATAATAATAAGCAGAATATAAAAAACAGGCTAACAGTTAGCTAATAAGATGATAGGATTGTGGTTATAAACTTTCATTTTTATTCTGGTGAATGACCTAAATGAGACGCGTACAAACACTTAACACAACTACAGTGGAACTTATGTAAGCTTTTTATAAAAAAATTTTTTTTTTTTTCAGGCCATATGCACCCATATTACTGTACAATACAAAATTGTTGTTTTTTTCGTGGCCTAAAATTCCCAGTACGGTACCAAGTTATTGGAAATAGATGTTAAAAAAAAAAAAAAAAGCTTGATAATGTTTTAAAGTTTAACATTTTATCCAAACTTACCAAGCCGGTGTGCTTGGTCATGGTGACATTGTTGACATACATTACTCATCATAGCCAAGTCGCTTTCTTGAGCTGCGAGAAATTTGTTTCCTTCCTAGTTCCAAATGGAAGAGCTTGACAAAAAAAAGCTGTTACTTTACCAAAAATAGCATGTTCCAGACTCCAGAGACTTGTTTTGTATTCCTCAAAGTTAACACCGCAGCCATGCTGCTCTCCTCCTGCGCTCTATGCACAATAGATATAACCATCATCACGTGGCCGCCACGTCAATGCCCCACATTCAACATGGCCACCACGTAGGCACGGGAGGCACGTCTTATGAAATTAGATCTAGACATATTTAGGGTTGGGCATCGTTTGAATTTGAGCGATTCCAGTCCCGATTCCAGTTCCATACAATTCTCGATTCCAAGTTTTAATTTGACTTCCTGTTTTAAGATTGTAGCCTTTTATTTTGAAGGGTAGGCACCAGAACTCAGCATTTTGGCACAAAAGGAAACGTCACACGACACCGGTGATGTTTTCTTTTTGTAATGGATGGATCATGGAACCAAATGCTATAAAATTTGTATTGCTTTCCACAGATGAGGCACAAGGTTAGTGTTTGCGATACTGTGAGACAATGTTTGTGAATTTTGTCCCAATTAATTGTGATGTAAAGTTGCTATGGTGAAGTTTTAGCTAAATGTTAATTTTTTGGTGTTCTGTCATTGGCTCTTGTATTGGTTTGAAGACTAAAATAAACGCTAAAAACAATCAGTGCAAAAGTGCAACCGACCGTTTACATTGTTAGCTGTCTCAATGTTGGCATAGACGTATTTTATTGTTTCACTCACTCAATTGACTGAAGTTGACTTCACTGAAGCTCCGCGCAGTGTAGACTGAGGCTCGGAGCGCGTCAGACGCTACACATCATGAAAGCCTCCTTTGCACAATATAATCTTATTCCAAGTGTTGCACTGAAGCGACTGGTCATTAATTTTAACAAAGTTAAGACACACTGTTGTTCGCCACCGCCGCCTTAGGGCACAAGCAAGTCTTCGTGCATGTTCTTCTTCGTTGGTTTTCGCCACTTCTTCTTTGGGGCCGGCGCACAAGACATCAAAACTTGGAACCGAAATTTTTAAATTAGAACGATTCGGGGAGAACCAGAACGTTAGTCCCGGTTCCAATGTGTTCTTGATTCTCGATACCCAACCCTAGTCATATTGTACAACCCCAATTCCAATGAAGTTGGGACGTTGTGTTAAACATAAATAAAAACAGAATACAATGATTTGTAAATCATGTTCAACCTATATTTAATTGAATACACAACAGACAAGATATTTAATGTTCAACCTGATAAACTTGATTGTTTTTAGCAAATAATCATTAACTTAGAATTTTATGGCTGCAACACGTTCCAAAAAAGCTGGGACATGTGGCAAAAACGACTGAGAAAGTTGAGGAATACTCATCAAACACCTGTTTGGAACATCCCACAGGTGAACAGGCTAATTGGGAACAGGTGGGTGCCATAATTGGGTATAAAAGGACCTTCCATGAATTGCTCAGTCATTCACAAGCAAAGGCGGGGTTCACCTCTTTGTGAACAAGTGCGTGAGAAAATAGTCGAACAGTTTAAGGACAATGTTCATCAACGTACAATTGCAAGGAATTTAGGGATTTCATCATCTACGGTCCATAATATCATCAAAAGGTTCAGAGAATCTGGAAAAATCACTGCATGTAAGCGGCAAGGCCAAAAACCAACATTGAATGCCTGTGACCTTCGATCCCTCAGGTGGCACTGCATCAAAAGCCGACATCAATGTGTAAAGGATATCACCACATGGGCTCAGGAACACTTCAGAAAACCAATGTCAGTAAATACAGTTCGGCGCTACATCCGTAAGTGCAACTTGAAACTCTACTATGCAAAGCAAAAGCAATTTATCAACAACAACCAGAAATGCCGCCGGCTTCTCTGGGCCGAGCTCATCTAAGATGGACTGATGCAAAGTGGAAAAGTGTTCTGTGGTCCGACGAGTCCACATTTCAAATTGTTTTTGGAAATTGTGGACGTCGTGTCCTCCGGGCCAAAGAGGAAAATAATCATCCGGACCGTTATGGACGCAAAGTTCAAAAGCCAACATCTGTGATGGTATGGGGCTGTGTTAGTGGCAATGGCATTACAAATCTGTGCAGGCACCATTAATGCTGAAAGGTACATACAGGTTTTGGAGAAACATATGCTGCCATCCAAGCAACGTCTTTTTCATGTACGGGCCTGCTTATTTCAGCAAGACAATGCCAAACCACATTCTGCACGTTACAACAGTGTGGCTTCGTAGTAAAAGAGTGCGGGTACTAGACTGGCCTGCCTGCAGTCCAGACCTATCTCCCATTGAAAATGTGTGGCGCATTATAAAGCGTAAAATAAGACAACGGAGACCCCGGACTGTTGAACAGCTGAAGCTGTACATCAAGCAAGAATGGGAAAGAATTCCACCTACAAAGCTTCAACAATTAGTGTCCTCAGTTCCCAAACGTTTATTAAATGTTAAAAGAAAAGGTGATGTAACGCAGTGGTAAACATGACCCTGTCCCAGCTTTTCTGGAACGTGTTGCAGCCATGCACAATGTGATTTGCAAATCATTGTATTCTGTTTTTTATTCATGTTTAACGCAATGTACCAAATTAATTGGAATTGGGGTTGTATATCTGTGACCTGGAAATAGACCAGTCCCATTCTCTGCCTGTATTGCACCACAGAATCAGAATCATCTTTATTTTGCTAAGTATGTCAAAAACACACAAGGAATTCATCTCAGGTAATTGGAGCCGCTCTAGTTCGACAACAGACACTCAATTGACAGAGAATACTTTTGAGACATAAAGGCATTGAGAAAAACAGTCACTGAGCAATAAAAGGTTGCTAGGAATTTGGTAATGCCGGTACAATTATTATTATTATTGTTATTATTTTTGACAATTGTGGAAAAAGATGATGGAAGAACACAGGACTGATTCGATGACCGCTGTGTAGAACTGCCTCAACAGTAAACAACAGAGGCCAATTCTGGAACGAACAGACTTTGTCAACGGCATTTTAAATGACAAATGAAAACTATTTTTGGACAAATTGTTCAGTCCCGACGGTCTGTTTTATCCGATGTCCATTATATCAAGGTCTGTTTTATCGAGGTTCCACTGTAGTTATTCCTCTTTTTCTGTTCGGCAGGTCGCTTCCTAATTTGCTATCGTTCCGTTTCACGTCACAATCACACAAGTCCTTGGCTCGGTTGGTGATGACCACACACACTAGAATTTGCAATCGGAAATATTGAACAGGTTTACCATTTACGATTGTCAGTCTCAAATATTTCCGAGTCGATCGACAGTTGGGGGAGGGAACAAAAATTATTTTTACAATCCACACCGCAAATTTAATCTTTCAGGATATTTTTTTTACAGACATTTGCTAATCAGTCCTTTGCTGATTTTGATTATAAGAAGTGAATATGGGTCTAATTTGGCCTCGGTTATCTGTGTATACCCCGCTTAAGACTTGAAGTAAAAGCATGTTTCATGTTGCCAACGCACCTGTCTTTCAGCATTGCGCCTGAGGACCTGGACCGTCACCCGGAGCGGCGGATGAAAGCCGCTTTCACTTCTTATGAGGAGGCCAACATGCCTCGCTTGAAGATGGAAAACCCCAACATGAGATTGTCTCAGCTAAAACAGCAGCTGAAGAAGGAGTGGATGAAGTCTCCCGAGAACCCCCTCAATCAAAAATTTGCAGAGTACAACTCAAAGTGAAGGCACTGATGTTTCCTATCAGCGCTTAACCCCCATTGGAAACTGTCTTATGCACCTTGGAAACATTTAGTGCAAAATCAACTTCATTCATCCAAAAATTTTGTGTTTCTTTAGGGAACATCTTTTTTCGCCCTCACACTTTACCCCCTTTCATGCTGCCTTTCCATAATTTGGATGTGTCAGATGCCTAAAGGTAGAGCCGGTATTTATTCACCTGTGCCTTCCGTTCAGAACTCACCTAAGCGTAACATTACTGACAATTGATGCAGCTTCCCGCGTACATATAATTAGATGCATAGCGACGTCAGTGCCCAGATCTGGTGTGATGTATAAAATGCTTGTCGAACAGAGACTATTGCAGTAGGGCGGAGGAAATGATTCTCGGGTGTCATTCTCTGGTCCCGACATCCCGCTATCCCCTTTCACACACACGATGTTGCACCTCTGTTACGCTTCTGATGTGAAATAGGAAGCTGGACACCCTGCGGGTTGACTTTAATGCCTCCACTGGGTATAAAAGGTGAGAAATAGTCAACTTTGATGGGCAGTGTGAAAGGTGAAAGGTGCTTCGACAAGCAGAATTCAGTTAATCATGCAAGACTAACGTGAAATGACATTCTCATGACATTGTTTTAACACACTTAATAGAGGTTGGATTTCACATGCTTTCACACTAACTTATTAAAGTGGAACATCCGGTAATCATCTCTTCATTCAGTGTAAAGTTGAGGACAAATGGTAATCTTGTTCCTGTGTGATTATTTACAAAAGTATGTTCCGTTTTAGCCAGAAAATTGTTCTTAAGTTCAGTCATCTGTTATTGTCGTTCACCCTTTAATATCACCAATTGAGCATCCGTCAGCTCCTCCACCAGACTGTATGGCCATTAGGTTGTTGTGATTTTAAGATCTTATTTGGCCTGAGATTAAAGTGAATGACATCTGAGCTAATTCTGCTGTATGAATGGTTTATTTACCAATCATTTAATGGATTCCTCATTAAGTGGGAGATGTAATCGGGCAGTGAAACATCTTGCCTTCAAACATTGAAGGAAATATATTATGTAAAATATTTCTACTAAACAACATTCTGAATGGGTTTTGTATTAGGTCAGCTAGAGTGTTGCTGTCACACTAGAGTTTTGTTTTTACAACACTGCAACAGTTACACAAAGCTGCTGAGGTTGCAGACTTTCAGGCTTTGTAGCTTTGCCTCATGCCAAATGACTCTCAATGAAAAGCATTTTTTGAATTTGAGTGTTTGTATTGTTCAAATTTGGTTATCAAAAAGGACATCTAAAGTTGTTAAACCATAATAATTCTGACACTTATATTAGTTTGAAAGTAATGCAATCATTTGGGTGTCTGAAATGAATTTAAGTATTTTTGAGTGAAACGATCCATGGCGAGTGCTGAAGCAACCCAACAAAATGAAAACATTTCATGTGCCTTTACAGTTGTAGTTTGGGATTTATCTCAGGGTGTAAATAACTGCTTTCGTGGTAACATTTGCTCATTGTGAAACGGCTTTGTCTCACCTGTCTAATGAATTCACAACCTGATTTAATAATGGACACTTTTGTCCAGCCTGACGCTTGTGTCGGGGCAGATAAGAGACTACGTTAAAGGCCTTTGAGCCGTGGCGCATCAATGACGAATGTAACTGATCTTTTATTTGCCACTTTGCTTTGAAGGCAAGGTGGTTCTGCCGATCAGTGGAAAACCTGATGTCTTTGAGATTGGACTTGTGATCTTACACATTCACAGTCTGTCCAGTCAGATGCACACTGTTCTTTACATCTTACTTAACCTGTCGCCATTCCCTCCCACTCCCATGCATTTGCATGGTAACCCTTTGCCAGGCCAGCTGCCCCTTTATTTTCTTCTCACTGAATTCTAATCATTACTTTCAAAGGAGACTGTCTTTAAAGTACCTTGATCAAGTGAGCATTGGAGGAAGCACTCACTCCCTCACCTCTTCTTAACACTTTGATTCTGGAGCACTTCCAAGCGTGAACCCTCCACTACTCTGCAGCAAAAATAACACCAACGGTAAGGATCTTTTTTTTTTTTTTTTTTTTTTTTTTTTCCCCTGTTTGGTCTTCGGGGATTGTACTGATGATTCAATACCGGTATTTAATTTTTTTAAATCTGTGAAACTGTTCAGAGGTAGGTACCTGATTTAGTGCAAATAATTTGCTACTTCAATTTATTTGCAGTTCACTGCTCTTTTGTATTAATATTCATACAGAATGTTATTAAAATAGAGAGGGAGTCTACTGCTTTTGAGTGGTCGTTTCACTCTGCTGAGCAAGCAAATTGAATGAAATACCATTTGGCGAAAGATAAATACTCCTTAAAATGTGGACTTGTAATGGATAATCAGAATCAGAATCATCTTTATTTGCCAAGTATGCCCAAAAAACACACAAGGAATTTGTCTCCCGGAGTTGGAGTTAATGTCACCACTGTTAAAATGTTTTTGTCAACTAGTTCTTGCACAATATTAACTACCATACTGCACATACAGTGCAATTGTGTTGAACAATTTGAAAGGTAAGGTTTAATATCCAGAATTATCATAATGTCCTGTTCAGAATTTTTGGTCACAGTGAGTTTAGTGTATTCATATTTTCTAACCTGATATGAAGCGTGGCTTTGCCAGAAATGGCGTGTTTATTTTTTTATTTTTGGGGTTGCGTTAAGGATAATGAAGAGTCCAACTTAGGTACTATATTTAAGATTATTATTATTTATTTAAATTATTTGGACAAAGGTTCCATGGACAAAATTGTGTGTACACTTTTTGGAATACAAGCTTATCCAGTGTTGTAATTTTTTTGGTGAACTAGAAGGTTGTAGGTTTGTAGAAGTTATGAGGAAGCTTTAGATTGGTGCGATGCAAAATCTTGTCTTACACAGGCCTAAATAAAAATGTAGAAGAAAATAGTGAGCGTGTGTGTGTACCTCTATGAGATCAGTCTTTTGCTACTTTTTTTGTGTCATTTCAAAAAAAAGACTCTTTCAATCAAACTTTTGCCATGGTATTATTTTAGTTCCTCTGGCTCAAGCTAGCTATTGATCCAGCATGTCACCAACACTGTGTTTGCATGTTGTGATGGATTTAAAGTAGAATTGAATACATGGTTCCTTTCTTTTATATCAACTGTGTTATTGTGTATTGCCTGTGCAGAGATACCATGAGGTTGATTCTGGTTAAACCCACTAATGCAACCCGGCGCCTCGACACAACAGGTCAAGCGTTCTGCGATGATGACCGTGATGGTTGCACCTCAAGAGGCCTGTCACACCAGGCCAAAAATTCTGAGGGGAAACACGGACAATACTCGGAAACACTCATGGAAGTAACTTCACCGACACGGGATACAAGTCTCTGTTGTGCTCCTTCACTGCCCCACGAAACTTCCAATGGAGTCATTCCATCCCCAAAAGTTTCTGCTCAGATGTCACAGCTGCAATCTGAAAACATGACCATATCAGAGCTAAGGAATCAAGACTGGATGCTTCTTTGTGGCCAAGTTAGCGGTGAAGGAGCGGAGTCATCCTCATCCCAAAGACCAGCCACTGGTATGGGATATCCCAACCACAATGACACATGTGCTTGTTCCTGTCCTGATGCACAGACGCAACATTCAGAAGCGTCTAGCTTCCAACCGCAGTCAAATCACACTTCATTTCAAGGTTGTCTCTTGCACAAAATAAGCCTTTCATCCTCACCCCACTCACACTTTTTCTCTCCAAGCACCCAACTTTCTGATCATTGCCATGTTTTTCCACACGAAACAAACCAAAGGGACTTCTTGAAACCTGCAAATAAGCATTCACATGGTGGTTTCAGGCCTCAGTGCAGCAACCAACAAGCACAAAAGACTCTTTCACAACAACAACAAACTTATAATCATTTCAAAGATACCAATTCAAATTTCAACATCCCTCTGTACGACAACAAATGTCCTGAGAAAAAAGGGAAACTTATCCAACATTCTCAGTCTGCCGTGAGTGACGAGCCCCACAGGAGAGAAACGTTTCAAGATCGTGAAAAGCAACATGCACGTTACTCTGTCAGCGGTGGCGAAACCTGGAAGCTCCGCAGAGATCCTCCCAACATCCTCAAGTGTCGCCATCTCTCATCCAACCATGTGACCAAGACAGCCCGCGTCAAGAGGTCCTCTACACCAGCCACTAACCACAGTGTTCAGTCCTTTTCCACCAGTCAGTATAGCTCACTTGACCATCAAGACCTAGTAGAGGAGGCAACAAGAACAAGATCTAGTCAGGTACACGATTTATATTCAATGGCATAAACTAAATGCGGTATATTCTTGTTCTTTTAACTAGTTCAGGGGTCACCAACCTTTTTGAAGCTGCTACTTGGGTACTGATTAAAGGGAAGGGCTAGCAGTTTGATACATACTTCGGAAATAAATTTGCTCACATTACCATTAATTATATGTTGTTATTATTAATAATGAATGATATTCATACTGATGACACTGTTCATGTTAATGACTTCTCACAATAATTATCAACAATGATTTAACAACATAAGAAACAGATAAATATCAATATGCAGTACCACACTATATTTCTGTAAATATCTGTAAGTGTATATGTTTTCAAATGATCACTTCTATGATGTTCCTAAGAAATTACAATGTCCCATCACTGGTGAGCGAGTATTTTTAGAACAGGACCGCACGCTACTCATGTAGTCCTTTGGGGCTAACTTGTGCCCACGCGCTCCATGTTCGTGACCCTTGAACTAGATGTAATGCTTTAGCCAGCTCCATTCTTTAGTCCACATTTACATTGTCAAGAGTAAGTCTGTAATATTTGTTGCATTAGGTTAGCCATTCTTAAAATATTTTTTTAAGATGAATTGATCTAACTAAACAATTGGTTAAATAATGAGGTGTAGTGGTACATTCACCTGACATTGATGCAGGCGGAATAGGTTCAGTTCCCACTCAGTGACAATGTGAATGTGAGCCAGAATGGTTTTCTGTCTCTATATGTGCCCTGTTATGTCTGCCCTGCGACTGTAGTCTGCCTTTCACCTGAAATTAACTGGGATAGGCGCCAGCACTCTGCGATCCTGAACAGGAAAAGCCGTGTAGAGAATGGATGGGCATAAATAATGAAATTAAAATATTAGTAATATTAGCAATTTCAGATCGACATTTAGCATTTCAATGTATTTTATTAAATATTTGGTTAATTAATCGTAACTAGATTATAAGAAATAAATTCTAAAGAACTTCAAATATATCATTTTAAATAAACGTTTTAGTTTGATTGAAAATGTTTCATCTCATCTACTGAACGACCTGCCTCGCTGTCCATTTGAAAGAAAATTGGCCCTTAAGCTCAAAAGTTTGCCCATCTGTTCTAGACTATCAGAGAGGAAAATGAAGGATCATAATAAAAAATATAGAGCTGTTGAAAGGTCTATTAATATTCATTAGAAAGTATTGTAATATTCTGTAGGGTTGCTATTTTGAAGATCTAAAGCCAAATGGCCTAAAAGCTGAAAGACTTGAACCAAAAATGCTCTAGAAAAATATAGGTACATGATACGTTAATTCAGGTTTATGTGTGGGCGGGCTGGGGTACGAGTGATGGAAAAATGTGATGCTAACCATCGAACCAAAAATTGAACTGGTTGTGTTGGAGAGGGTCTCTTGCTCTCTCTCGACACACACACACAGTATATATATATATATACATATAAAAACTGTCCTTTCTTTTGCAGATAAATGCTCAGCATCTCAGTGGATCCAAACTCTCTCCTCCAAAACATGCTGCTCCCTCCAAAGTCACAGGAAGTGGTGTCCTTGGCAACGGTGATGCTGTGGGATCACTGGCCAGCCATGACACGATGAGATCCAGTTTGACAGAACTCCAGTCAAGCCAGCAGCTTCTTCACAGCACTCTCTTGGAGGATGCCTTCTCCAAAGTCATCAGAGAGGATTCAAGTAAGGCCTATTGTGACAACACCACCAGGGAGGAAGGTAGCGTACCGCAGAAAAAGGACATCAGCTTCCGACTGGGTCAGCGCAGAGCTCTTTTTGGGAAGCGTAAACAGCTGAGTGACTATGCTTTAGTCTGTGGGATGTTTGGCATTGTTGTCATGGTGATTGAGACTGAGTTGTCGGGAGGATTTTACAGCAAGGTATTTTGGGGAAAAAAAAGTAATCTATGTAACATTTAGTGTAAACTACACTTATTGTGTGAATGTATTTGTCCTCTTTTTACAGGAGTCCATATATTCATATGTACTAAAAGGCCTTATCAGTGTTTCTACTGCTATTTTACTTGGTCTTATTCTCATGTATCATGCAAGGGAAATCCAGGTAAGTAGATTCCATTTGATTTGAGAAGTGATTCGTGGTTGTTGTTTTTTTCAAAGACACACAAGTTGACATATCTTCAAATTATATATATATATATATATATATATATATATATATTGTACCCTGCCTCTAGTGCAAAGTCAGCTGGGATGGGCTCCAGTTCACCTGAGGACCAGCATTATAGAAAATGAATGGCTGGATCTAGCAAACCACATCTAAAAAGTTACTGTGACAACTTTTCATTAGATGCAGCGTGCCACAAAATGGTGCTGTTTTTCTCTCTTTCAATGTAATGTGGACATTATTTGAAATTTAACAGTCAGAATTCAATTGTCAAATTAATGTATTCTATATATATGGATTAACTTAATTGCTGCAGTGCTGTTTTGGAGTAATTCTGTCTGAACTACTGTTCCAAAAACCCAAGTGGGTGTTTTTTCATTGGTCATTAAGGCAATTGTGCCATATGAACTGTACTGAGCACCAAGTGGCCAATAAATGTGTTGAATAAAAAAAAAAAAAAGAATTTAAAAAGCTAAAATCCTATTGCAGTTGTAATAGCATTTTTACATTGAATCCCAAATGATTGTGTTAAAACACTAAAAAGTATATTGTGCAGTAAAACAACTTAACCCCCCCCCAAACTCACCAATAATTTTACAGTGCAGCATAAATTACTGACTGCTACTTTGGGACCTGGGAGACATAAGTACATTAGTAAAAGTGTCACTTCTTTTCTTCAGCTCTTCATGGTGGACAATGGTGCAGATGACTGGAGGATCGCCATGACCTTTGAGCGGGTTCTCTTCATTATGTTGGAGCTCCTCGTGTGTGCCATCCATCCCATCCCGGGCCAATATGTGTTTAGCTGGACCGCTCGACTGGCCTTCAACTACACCACATTGGTAGCGGATGCGGATGCGGATGTCGACATCATCCTGTCCGTCCCCATGTTTCTGCGCCTCTACCTGATTGGCCGGGTCATGCTACTCCACAGCAAACTCTTCACAGACGCTTCGTCTCGTAGCATCGGGGCGCTCAACAAGATCAGCTTTGACACTCGTTTTGTCATGAAGACTCTGATGACCATCTGCCCTGGTACTGTTCTACTGGTGTTCAGCGTATCCTGTTGGATCATCGCAGCATGGACTGTGCGCATATGTGAGAGGTATCATCAATGAACCCCTATTTCCAACTTACTTCCTTACACAATGTACATGGTACTATATTCAGTGCTGTACTTATAAGGTGTTATTTTCCGAAAGGTATCACGATGCACAGGAGGTGACCAGCACCTTTCTGGGAGCAATGTGGCTGATCTCCATTACCTTCCTGTCCATTGGCTATGGTGACATGGTGCCTCACACTTACTGCGGAAAAGGAGTGTGCCTCTTAACAGGAATCATGGTAATATTCATGACGATCGTTCAATAGAATTCCCAACATTCCCAAAATATACCACTTAAACAAGTGAGATGGATCTGCTTTTGTTGCTTTTTTTTTTTTTTTTTGGTATAAATCATACCTCACCTGCATCAGTGTAACTCACTTTTGTGCATGTGAACAAACCATAGCATTCGTGGAGACAAGCTATGGGATGATTATGAGTTGATTTTCCTCAAAATATTTTGCGCAAATTTGCTATTTCAGTTGTGTGCATCAAACTGGTAGCCCTTCGCATTAATCAGTACCCAAGAAGTTGGTGTCAGTTTCAGAAAGGTTGGTAACCCCTGCTGTATAGTAAATGCTGCTTATATACCCGTGCTATGCTAATATGTGGGGGAATTTTATTTTATTTTTTTAAATGAAGTGGGTGTGGCTTATATAATGGTCTGCTCAATCGACCACATTTTATGGTAGTCTAATTTTCTGCTCTAAAGGAAAACCAAAAGACAGCAGCTATGGGAAGTTGAACTTCATCAATATAGACCTCCCCTATGGCACAACTCCAGGCAGCAATAACTGAAATAGAACTCAGAACTTTCTGACTGATTCAATCATAAAATATATTCCAAATGAAATACAATTCATTCATTTTCTGTACCGCTTAGCCTTATTAGGGTCACGGGCGTTGTGGAGCCTATCCCAGCTATCTTTGGGCGAGAGGCGGGGTACACCCTGACCTGGTCGCCAGTCAATCGCAGGGATGAAATACAATTATTAGATCATTTATTTTCCCCACAATGAACTGAGGAAATATATTTGCATCTCTACAGTGAACAGTGAGTCACAGTGTAATTACCCACTGCTCCTGTCCTCAGGGAGCAGGCTGTACAGCTTTGGTGGTCGCTGTGGTTGCAAGGAAGTCAGAACTCACCAGAGCTGAGAAGCACGTACATAACTTCATGATGGATACTCAGCTCTATAAAAAGGTCTGCTGTATTTTATCTCACGACGCAAAAATCACCTATAAATATCTTAAAAACAACAAATTCAAGTCATGTTTTACCCTTAGGTAAAAAACACAGCAGCCAATGTGTTGAGAGAGACATGGCTGATTTACAAACACACCAAGCTGGTGAAGAAAGTTGATCGCACAACAGTCCGCCACCATCAGCGTAAATTCCTGCAAGCTATCCACCAGTGGGTAAACTTGTTACATCATAGATTCTAAGGTTAGGTCCAAGTAATGTGTGTGTGTATACCAAACTAATTAATGAAATTGTATGTTTACAAGTGTTTACACTATATATAACATTAATTCAAGTAGAATAAAATATATGCATGTTATTTTTCCTGTTGAAGACTGCGAAAAGTTAAAATGGAACAAAGGAAACTAACTGACCAGGCCAACACCATTGCTGACCTTGCAAAGGTACTCACACCAAAAATATAACTATTTTACTTTCTTCAAACATTTAAAGGGAACATACTATGTTTTTTTTTTGTTTTGTTTGTTTTTTACAGTTTAAAACAGTGCCCAGGTGTCTTATCTGCCACATACTTTGGTCAAAATACCTCAAGGATAAAGCATGACATCACAAACTACACACATCCTATTTATTGTCTTGCTAAAATCAAGATGTTTGAGAGGGTGGCCCTCAGTCATGCAAGTGAGCCTGCCCTCAACCCGCACGAGTACGGATTTGGTTACCATGACGGCAAACTGACAAAGATAGCATAGATTCTATTTTCCCTTGCGTAGCCAGCCACTGAATTACACTGTCGATTACTGTACGGACCTGTGTACAGTATGTGGCAGCAGACACTTCGCCAAACACAAATGCTCCCACACCCCTGTGGCGTGGACAACTTCACCAAGCAATCAAGTAAGTGCCGCTTATTATCAGAAGCTATTGCTGTTAGCTAATGTGAATCTGTGCATCCAATAAACCTCAGTGCTACTCCGCTTACATTTTGACTTTGATGTAGTGTTTCACACATCTGCCCACTGACTGCAAATGAATGGGGCTAGCACTAAGACACCTCTGGCAGTTTAACTGATGTGTTTGTATACAAACAATAAAAAGTCATTTTTCCATAATATGTCCCCTTGAAAGCTGCTGTAAGTTTTCCAGTGTGGCTTCTTGGCCATTAAAGGGTTAAGTTGCCACATATTTTCCATGCTTTCCAGACTCAGAACATGATGTATGATCTGGTGTCGGACCTGCAGCATCGAAGTGAGGAGCTGGACAAGAGGATTGTGGCCCTTGAGGACAAACTGGACTTGATGCTTCTCAACGTGCACTCGCTGCCTGACGTGCTCTCGCAAGCAATAACAAAGATACAAAAAGATTTTCTCGATGACTTGGCCTGCCATGTCCATTCCCTGTCGTCCTCCCTGAGCTCTGAGTGCTGCTCTGTTCCCGCCAGACCGCTCTGTCAAGGCCCCACCTCATCACAGACGCCATACGGCTGATTGACCTAAAACATGCAGAAGGACTACTTAATTCAGAGAACTTTACAAGAGGATACGCATTTCGACCTCTTTTGAGTCCCAGTTACACCTTCAAGTTTCCCAATCATCCTAAATCCAGAACCTGTAAATTGACAAAAGGTTATTTAAATGTGCATTTATTCCTTTTTTACCAGAAGTCCAAGATGAGAAATTTGTACTTCCATTACCCTGCATACATGCAGTGCTTAACATAAATGAATATAACGCCTTTGAAAAGTAATCTTCTTATACATTTCTCAGTGAACAAAAGAATAATGTTCATAATTTTATTATCATAAGACTCACCTAGGATTTTGTTATCTAAAATAGGGGTAGTTTTTGCAATATTAATTTAATTTGTTAGGAACATTTGTTGTTTTGTGTGTCAAGATTGACAAATCTCACTTGCAATCAATGGTCCACATTTGTGGGAGTATTTTATAGTGTAGTCTGCCACAGAAAATATGGATTCTCAATGTAAATTCAAGGTTTTCTTACAAATATTGTAGTTTACTCAATTATGCTGAGTACTGTACTGTATTCAAATACTTACTACAGTGATGGCCTCAGAAACATTGTGCTTATCCATTTTGATGGGTAAATTGCCTTAATGCACTACAATCGGGCACCTCAAAGCAGATTGCTGTGCTCCAAAGTAATCATTTTCACTTAGCTGATTGGTTAGCACGTCTGCCTCACAGTTCTGAGGTTCAGGGGTTTGAATCTCAGCTCTGAGCTTCTTCTGTGGAGTTTGCAAGCTCTCCTTGTGCTTGTCTGGTTTTTCACTTGGTATTCCAGCTGTGTTCGTGTTGCTAGTGCAAAAGGAGCCAGCGCCGTTTGGGTGTCTTAAAGTCAAGAGGTCTTGAGCTCAAATCCCAGCTCAGCGCCTCCTTCATTGGCGTGCATGTTCTCCCCATGCTTGCATGGGTTTGCTACGGGTACTCCGGCTTCCTCCCCGTATTTCAAAAACATGCATGTTAGGGAGATTGGATACTCGAAATTGCTCATAAAAGTGAATGTGGGTGTGCTTGTTTGTCAATATGTGCCCTGTGATTGGCTGGCAACCAGTCAACAGTGTATCGTGCCACTTGCCCAGTCAGCTTGGATAAGCTTCAGCTCGTCCGCGACCCTATGAGGACAAGCGGTGTAGAAAATGGATGGAAGATCTTCCAATAGAAAAGATTCCAAAAGTTAGGCTCAGGCTAGTCTGTCCTAAGCCTTGTTGCATGAACTGATGTTGCCTACCCGGATGAGGCAAAACGTCTTCTAGACAACCGGAACAATCCAGTTGCGATCGATTCAATGTCCTAAGAATAAAATGACCTGGATGAATGACAATATTCACAAGCATTCCAAAAGTTAGGTAAACCATTTTATTCAGCTTTCTAGCTTCTTTTTTTTAAGTCTTCATTGTCTGTATTTACAACTGCAATATTTTATTATGTAAAATGAAAGATGAAACTTGAATAAAGTGTACTAAGTTTTAGTTAGTAACCTTGTATTTTAACTTTTTGCTGTCTAAAGTTGTTTCAAATGGTGAACATTTGTTCCTGTCATCTCAAAACAGTTATCAATTTGTAATATGTTTGAGTACTTATCCAAAGTACATATTTTAAATGCATTAAACCCTGAGCAAGAGATGCACTTAATGTAAATACTCAATTGTGGTGATTAACTTAAGGACATTGTTTGGCTATTTGTGTTCAGTGTTTTATATTTTATTTAAATTGTGTACTATTGCAAATCCTAGTTATTTGGTAATTACAGTGCAAATGACTCGTATACCTCGAGTTACTGGTATTATATCAAAATATGAGATTAATGCTAATTTAATCAAGTGAGGTGTCCAACAGACTTTATGGAACTTTACATTGCAGATGGTGCCCAGTACTAATACTTGAGAGATAATTTTTTGCTTTTAGCCCAATTGTTCTCAAAATAAACAATGCACATGGAGATAAAGGCTACACAGCTGTGACGCGAGACTTCAAGTGACGAGGCCCTCAAAGACTACACGAAGCAACCGCCATAATGTTGTTTACCACAAGCAGAAGCGTAAGCATCTGCCACCGCCACGGGCTGGAGATTCAGGGCACGGCATGATCTCGCGATAGGTGCTTAGACGCGAGCTGCGCCCACGAGAATGTCATTTCGCGCGCTGAAACTGAGCGCCATTTACCCTGACGATTGACGGCGCTGCTAGCCAATGAAATGCAAAGAGTGGGAGAAAAAAGGCCAATAGCGGTAACGACTTGTAAAATCAGGCGGGATATCAAAGTCTTGAAGAATTACTCATTGAAAGAAGCCAACAAGCTTGTTGAGTTGGGCTTGTTGGAGCTGTTGAGAAGTTACAGAGGTTAAACGAACAAGTTCACAATTTTCTATTTTTTTCACGTGGACGCACAAACAGGTAACGTGTTGTTCTGTGTTGATGAACACTTTTCAATTCGTTCTTGATATTCAAAGCCAGTGCCGAGCATAGCAAGGTTAGCTCATTTATTATATTGACTTACCACGGCGGACGGATGTGAAACTCAGCCAAGTTTTCCCGAGCTTGCTGGGGCTCTTTCTAGCTGTGGAACGAAAGCGAATGTCTACTGGCTAATATACCGCCTTTTAAACTTTTGTGTTAGTCACTTTTTTTTTGTAAGGTTAAGCTTCGTAATGAATTCGGGTGAATCTTGCTATGCTATCGCAAATTGCTTACGGTTAAGTACTAATGATTAGGAATGCTGTAATCTACTGGCTTCGCCACATGCTCGCTTGCCCTGAAAGCGAAACAAATGGGTCACTTTAAGAAAGGTACCCTTTTGCCATTCATTAACTATGCATTCAAAAATGACTTCCAGGTGCACGATAACGTGAAATACAACATTGATTGTGGAATTGAGCTATTCTATTGTTACTTGTCCTCTGCTTTTGGTGTAGCGGACCACGCGAGACTGGTTGTCAAAGTGGACGCCAAACACCGTACGAGGTGTTTTACAGCACCAGGCGCCCATACATACACCGTCGCGTACTCTATTGTTGTTATGTTTTGGTAATCTTTAGGTACGTTATATTTTCAGAGCGACGCCACATTGTCTGCTAGCGCTCCCTCGCGTCCGGATGTGCTTGCTTTTAAAATAATTGGGCGTGGCCAGCAGCAGTTTCCCGCACTGTATTTAAATGAGGTTGTTCCTCCCTTTGTGATGTGCAGAAGTGACAGCCCCTCCCCCCCAATAGTATCACTGCACTGTACATTGTCCAATTAATGACAGTGGTCACTTATCCACAATACCTGTATACCTACAAAGTTCAGATTCTCACTGTATCATTCAGGGCACAAATGGTGCACAAGGCACTATAACACTTCTAATGGAAATATCAAACATTCTGTTCAGTGCTAATACCATTTATGGTGGGGAATACATTCCAGTACCCACAGACAATAGGTGGAAATCTGATATTGAGAGACCATATACCGGTAAAAAGGATTTTCAGTGGTTTTAGCTGCCCAGCATGCTTTAAAAACATTTTAACTTGTTAAAACACACTAACTTTAAAAGTGCTTCTCTGGGAGGAAGCCCCTTTAAACAGAATCCTTATTAAACTTTAAGACATTTCAGCTAAGTCACTGATGGTATAGTGGTACATTTGTGTGACTTCGTTCCAGGCAGCATGGGTTCAGTTCCTGCTCAGAATGGTTGTCTGTCTCTATGTGCCCTGTGACTGACTGGCAATCAGTTCAGGGTGTAGTCTGTCTTTCGCCTGAAGTAAACAGGGATAGGCTGATTCAGCGCTCAATGACCCTGAGTAGGATAAGCGGTGTCGAGAATGGATGGATGGACAGTTCAACTGTTAAATGTAACGTCAATAAATTAACACAAATGTTGTCTTTGTGCTTGATATTTTACATCAAAATTGTCACTGATTGAACATGAATAAAAGTTGCTGTGTCCTTACAACATTAACCTTGTCCACTAAAATGTAAAGAACATTGTATGCTACATACTTTTGGCAAGCAAAATAAGCCTGTCTACAACGTCAGGCTTCAGGCATGCCGTTACATGTTACGATGCCACCCCCTACAGTGATAATTAATGTGCCAATTGTCGCAAGGATGTAGTCGATACAATTGGTATTTTTTGACTATATTATTCAGCTGCGGGAAGTTTATTTTTGGCTGCGTACACAATTGAAGTAGATCAATATCAGTAAATCACTGCTTTTGCAATGTATGAAATGGACAGCACGTCTTTAACATGTGCAACGTGTTTGACTGCAACTTTCCTCCACCAAGCTCCTTTCTTGTTATACACAAAACAATGTGAAATGATTCCTGCTCAAGTCTGTTATTTAGTGAGCATTTCTGAGCATCAATAGCGGTGCATCCCTACTGCGTACTGTAAAAACCCATAAAGCTGTGGTGGATGCTGTAGCATTCTGTTGAAAATAACTGAATATCTTTTATTTTTTTAGATTTATTTCAGTGACTGTTGTGAGACGCTAAGTGGGAAATTGTTTTTCATCTAATCTGTAGTCAATCTCAATGCAGGGCAGCTGCAATGTGGATTCAAGTGAGAACAATGGATGGCAAAGAAACCCACCGGGTGGATTCGTTGTCCAAACTTACAAAGGTGGACGAGTTGCGTCTGAAGATATCTGACCTCTTCAATGTGGAGCCGGAGAGACAGAGGCTGTTCTACCGTGGCAAGCAGGTGAGGTGAAATCACACTTGAGTTAAGGAATGTTTTGATGTAGACTCTTGCATGCAATGCGAGTCTGTACTGGATTATCTGTTGTGATTAGTGTCACCATGTTCCTAATTATTTTCTTTAGATGGAGGATGGACACACAATATTTGACTACAACGTGGGCCTTAACGACATAGTGCAATTGCTTATTAGACAGAACACACCCCATGTTGAAGTTGCCAAAAACAAGGACAAAGAAGCTGAGCTTTCTGACTCTGATTCTGGCTGCGGCTCAACCCAGGGTGAATCTGACAAGAGCTCGACTCATGGTGAGATGGAGGTTCAGACTGCTAGTACCTCTGCCCAAACAAGCACCCCGGAGGTCCAGGATCCCGGCTTCGGGTTTTACAAGGTAGGTTAGCTTGTATTTGTTGTTTCATCATGAACATGCTGTCTGTACAGACTTAAAAAAAAAAAAAAAAAAAAAAAACAGGTGCATAACTTAGATCTCAGGTTGGTAGGGTTGGGCATCGTTTGAATTTGAGGGATTCCAGTCCCCTCTCCGGTTCCTTATTTCAATTCCGGTTCCAAACAATTCTCGATTCAGATTCTTTTAGGGGGCTGGGTGAAAAAAGTTTCCATGGTTTAAATAAAGGGTAACCAAATTATAAACATGTTTTCTTAGCAGCCTGCAGCATAGACTAAAATTAACATTTGACTCGGGGTTCTTTATAACCAGTATCGAAAATAAAACCTATGAACTAAAAGGCAATGTGTGTGGAACTAATAACCCAATTGACTTATTCATTATTTATTATAGCAAAGCGTTAAATATAGCATTTGTTAAAAGTTATTTGCGACTGTTTTGTCACATCAAATGGTTTGTATGTGCAAGTTTTAACTTGACTTCCTGTTTTAAGCTTGTAGCCTTTTATTTTGAAGGGTATGCACCGGAATTCAGCATTTTGGCACGAAAGGAAACGTCACACGACACCGGTGAATTTTGAAAATGAAAGTAAAATTAGACGGCAAGAAAAGGAGTAATGAATGGAACCAAATGCTCTAAAACGTTGATTCCTTGACCTACCCACCGATGGGGCACAAGGTTAGTGTTTGTGATACTGTGAGACAACGTTTGTGAATTTTTTCCCCCAATTCATTGTGATGTAAAGTTGCTAGTTTGGCCTTTTGAAGTTTTAGCTCAATGTTAAGCTTATATTTTTTTTGTCTGTCAGCAGCTCCATGCTAAAAACCATCAGTGCAATAGTGCAACCCACCTTTTAACTTATTAGCTGCCTCAATGTTGGCATTGATGTATTTTATTGTTTCACACTCACCGATTGACTGGGAGTTGACTTCCCAGAAGTTCCGCACGGTGAAGGCTGAGGCTGGGAGCGGGAGGGAGCGTGTCAGACTTCTACACATCGTGAAAGCCTCTTTTGCACAATCTGTATATTAAAATACAATTTGTATCATCTTATTCCAAGTGTTGCACTGACGCAACTGGTAATTTATTTTAACAAAGTTAAGACACACTTTTTTTGCCCGTTGGGCACAATCATGTCTTCGTGTGTGTTCGTCATTGGTTTTCGCTGCTGCTTCGTTGTTTTTCGCCACTTTCTTCTTCAGGATCGGCGGGCTGTAGGCATTGAAACTGCAAACGTAAAGTTTTAAGTTTGAACGATTCTGGGAGAACCGGAATGTTAGTCCCGGTTCTAATTGATTCTCGATGTCCAACCCTCCATGTTGGACACCTGTCTGGTTTTATTTCAGGAAAAGGCATGTGTATTGTTTAACTGTGCAGCCTTATACATTCAGTGGTGTATATATTTGGCAGACCGTATTTCGATGATTTGTTTGTCCTATGCGTGCCAGAAAAGCATACGGCACTGTTAATTTGAGCTAGGAATGGGCATTTTACTAAATGTCCTTAATTGACCAACGAAAATAAACATACACGTATACAAAATTACAAATGGTTATTTTAAGAAGCTTTTTTTGTCCTCACTTGGTAAGTGTATATTTACATCGTTTATTTAAAAAAATGTTTTACAATTATGTAACAATTAGAAATGTTTTGTAAAATAAGAGGCAGCCAAACTAAGCCTCCCAACATTAAACGAACAGAGCACAAAAATAAAATGCCTACAATTTACTGGTTGTGTGGCACTCCATTTTGCTCCTATTGCTTCAAGCCACAAATTGATTATCATACCCATCCCTTGTAATGCCATCACCTGGTTTAGACTTTTCTATTAAATCTTTTCTTCATTTTTTTTTTTTCAAGGTCAATGAAATGGTGGATGCAAGGGACTTGAATATGGGGGCGTGGTTTGAGGCCCAGATTGTGAATGTCACCAAGAGCCCCAAGTTTCCCAAAGAGGATGTGGTTGAGATGGAGGACGAACAGGAGGAGATACTGTACCACGTGAAATATGACGAGTAAGCTTAAATGTGAAACGTTAACTCAAATACTTAAATCAACGCTCCCTTGAACTACAAAGCTGAGTTGGATAGCCTGTTAAAACAGAAACCCCCCTTTTCCTGGGTGACAATAGGCTCTTTGCACGTAATCTCCTGTGTTGCCGAAATATATGGCTAATACATTTCCGGTTTTGATAAATTGCGTTATTCAACATGCAATGTTTACAGGACTTGCCCAAACTCTAACCATCGCAGATGTACATCCTCTTTGTAAGTCCTCCCTCAAAGCACTGAGCAGCAATTTACAGAAGGGCTTAAAGATCTATGCCTCATCTTGCATCTACAGATATGAACAATAAGTCAGTATTCTTCCTAACTTTGTGGTTACGTTAGATATAGGTTATCAATATGCTTAAAAAAACACTCCCGGTTAGTACTTGAATATGTATGTGGTATTGCATTAATGTTGTTATGAAAATGTTATTTAAGCAGAAAATACCAAACATTGTGTTGCAAGTGTATTTAATTATTCTTGTTTTTTTTTTTAATAAATCTGTTTGGCATTATCAGTGTAAAATAAAGGCAAGACAGACAAGCATAGTCTGTACAGCCACTTCGCATCTGCTTCAGATCCATAAATAAGCATGAAAAAACTCACGGTGTGACTGTAGAGGAGCTTGACATTGTGGGTATCTTTTCCATACCTTGTGTAGAATCTGAATGTCATCCAAATATTGAGTTTCTGCATCTATTTCTTTAATGAGTTAATTCTTCTTTTATTTTGAAGTTTCAATCTACTGCTTTGTCCAGGAGAGCAGGTTCTAGGGCAGACCAATACACATAATCATGAGTGAGTTAAACATTGCTGGGAAATCCGGGGTTGCTTAAAAAGTTGTTTAAAAGGGCTGCACAATAATTTTAATTGTGATTGCGATTTTGGCTGCCGCGATTAAATGAGCCTGATCGCCGGCGATTTTTACATTTAGAAACACTATTACTGATCGTTGTAGCGGCTCCTTCGACTTCAACTTTTCAGCTGGCCTTACTGCAATGAAAAAAAACGGCGGGAGTAAATGGAGAGGTTTGCGACGGTGCACAAGTGACCAATGGTCGAGCAGAATAATGGAGATATACCTGTTCTTGACAATTCATAATATTGACGGGGATTTTCAAATGAAAAGTCAGTACTTACAGCCTAATGTTATTGCCTTCTATGCATTAACTGTATTTGCTTCCATTCATTTGAAATTCGTGATTGCACTTTATTAATTGCATATTTATTCAGTTATCTCTTGGTAAAGTAGAATTGTTTTGGGGGAGGAGGAATATACATTGTTTTATCTATCACTTATTCTTCTCTAAAGATTAAGTTTGCACTAAAAACTGTTACATATTGTTTGATGAAAAGTAATGCAATAAAAAAAAATTTTTTTTCCTCACATGAACAATAATCATGATTACAATATTGATCAAAATAATCATTATTGTTTGGCCATAGTCGTGCAGCCCTACCATTTAACTTTGATGACGATGTGCACATAGGAACACAACAATGTTCATGGTATTATGTTGCTTTTGGAATTTAAAAAATCTTATCTTTTATTGGGCTCATGCTTGGCTGTTTAGGTGAAACTACGAATACACAGCTGTCGAAGTTCGCCAAACTGAGAGAGGGTAAACCGTATTCTGCACAAAGGACGTGATGTCACAGTGCTATGTGCAAAGAGCCCATTCTTGTTGTGTTGAGCAATTACACACATTTACACTTCAATTCTTTGATACTACTGTACGACAGTAGTAGTTGGCCTCATTTTGTATCTTTCAATAAACCTGATACCTCCCTCCCTTAAAAGACCCTTATGTGTGGATGAGTTACAAATTTGTTAATCTGAGGGGAACAGTTATGAGTGGTGACGACCTGTTACTTAGTATGACCAACAGTCTGAATATTTTCCATTAAAGTTACCCAGAGAATGGAGTGATCCCGTTTCTGGCTAAGGATGTACGCCCAAGGGCCCGGACTGTTCACCAGTGGCACGAGTTGGAGCCTGGTATGATCGTTATGGTCAACTACAATCCAGATGATCCGAAGGAGCGTGGCTATTGGTATGATGCTGAAATCCAGAGGAAAAGGGAGACGCGCACCGTGCGAGAGATTTACGCTAAGATTATTCTAGGGTGAGTTCAATGTTGTGAAAATTGATGTTTGTTTGCAAATTATATATTTTTGTAACTGTTTCATGTGCTCATTGATAGACAGATGCATAGATGTACTTTATTAATCCCATGAGGGAATATGGATCTCAAGATGCAGGATAGTTTTATTGAAATCTCAAGCTTTGGTGCTAATATTTCAAGTTGCTAAATTTGTGTTATGCTGTATTGTTGTGAACAAATGAGACTTGAAATAATTTTTCATTTTTCTTTGTTGCAGAGATGCAGGGGACTCTCTCAATGACTGCAGGATCATGTTTGTGACCGAAATTTACAAAATTGAGGAGCCTGGTTCTCAAAGTCCTATACCGGCTGGATCTGAGAGCCCACTGAAAAGTGAGATTCACCAGTATTCACTAGAGATTAATTAGTATTTTGAAATTCACAAGTGTTTTTCAATTTGATTAATACCCTTATCTCACTGAGCTGGAGAATAGTTGCCGACCTGATGGCGACCCCCACTCGTGACCTGTATTAATGGCACCTGTTTGAACTGGTTATCAGTGTAAAGGACACCTGTCCACAACCTCAAACAGTCACACTCCAAACTCCACTATGGCCAAGCCCAAAAGAGCTGACAAAGGACACCAGAAACAAAATTGTAGGCCTGCACCAGGCTGGGAAGACTGAATCTGCAATAGGTAAGCAGCCTGGTGTGAAGAAATCTACTGTGGGAGCAATTAGTGGGAAATGGAAGACATACAAGACCTACTGATAATCTCCCTTGATCTGGGGCTCCACACAAGATCTCACCCCCTGGGGTCGAAATGATCTCAAGTACAGTGAGCAAAAATCCCAGAACCACACGGGGTGACCTAGTGAATGACCTGCAGAGAGCTGGGACCAAAGTAACAAAGGCTACCATCAGTAACACACTACGCCGCCAGGGACTCAAATCCTGCAGTGCCAGATGTGTCCTCCTGCTTAAGCCAGTACATGTCCAGGCCTGTCTGAAGTTTGCTAGAGAGTATTTGGATGATCCAGAAGAGGATTGGGAGAATGTCATATGGTCAGATGAAACCAAAATAGAACTTTTTGGTAGTCGCTGTGACTGATCAGTCTCGGCGATGTCTCCGCCAGTGGGATAGGGGTGTAAGGCTGCATTATAAGAAAATATTTTTTGTCTTCCAGGATTAAGTGGACCTGAGTGCAAGCGCTGCAAGGATGATCCTGATAAAAACTGCCGCTGGTGTAATTGTAACATTTGCGGCATCAAGCAAGATCCTGACAAACAGCTTTTGTGTGACGAATGTGACCTGGCCTATCACACATACTGCCTGAACCCACCACTCACCACCATCCCAGAAGATGAAGACTGGTCAGTATGATCAAAGTGTTCTTTCTTTTGAATTTGTAACTTTGTAACATTTCGTGTTTGACTCGACCAGGTACTGTCCAAATTGCCGCAATGACTCGAATGAAGTTGTGCTCGCTGGAGAGAAGCTGAAGGAGAGTAAGAAAAAAGCTAAGATGGCTTCTGCCAGCTCTTCAAGCCAGAGGGACTGGGGCAAGGTGAGTCTATGACTTGAATCTGTTTCTCTAATTATTGAAACATGCAAGGTTGCTACTAGATACTGATACCACTGAAGCTTCAATACATGCTTCAGAAATTGAACTCCAATTCCATAGAACCAGTGCTTCAAAGCTTGTTTCAAATCACGTGACGTGACGTTAGAAGTGGTAACTGCTGCATTTCCTGAATGAATCACCTGACTGGTTCATTTATCAGGTGATAAGTTAAATAGTTTTGTCGGAGGAGCACTTGTCGATTTTGTTTTATAGCAGGAATAGTCACATTCTCAGCTCGCTCAGTCGGTAGTGCATCAGTCCTGTATTGTAAGTCTCAGGTTTGATCCTAAAAATTTTTTACTTTTTGTTGCTCATTTATGTCCATTTATATAGGGTTAGGGTTACCCTCATCTATTCCAAGCAGCAAAATGTTATCCAAAATGAATAAATCCCCCACTTGAATATACGATTAAAACAGTGTCATCCATTCTCTTAATTTCCCTTTAAATTTGCTGCATTTGGGAAGCCAGCACGTACATTGAATGACCTGTGTTGTTTTCCTCTTAGTCAACAAACAAACTATACTGTACAGTGTGTTCCATTGAGGTTCTTTGTGACCATTCACCCACTTGTTAAACCTTAATGTACGTCCTCCTTTCCCTCCTCTTTATATGCTGTCCGTTTTCTTTTAGAGACCGTAAGAATACTCGATAATGTAAAATATCACATCGTTAAAGCAATGTTCACGATCACCCAAGCTGAGGCATTTTTCCCTAGAACTCTCACTGCACATGTTCATCAATCTTTAATAGAACACTGATATTCAGAGTGTGTGTCAAAGATTTTTCAAAGCGGTTTTAAATCCACTGCAGCCTTGCTTTTCGCCAGGAGAGGTCACTGTAACAGTGATTGCACCCATGGATGACATTGAGTGTGGGCTTCTATTTGAAGGCTGAAGGCAAACGGTTGCACAGATAGTGAGTCGCCAACTGGAAATAATATAAACGGTTAACTCGACTATCACCACCTCAGCATCACTATTTAAAATATGAAGTTGTTCAACCGCTTGTTGCTCCACTGATAAATCTCATCCCAGTTTTAATTGAAATATCATTTCTTATTACGTTATTGAAATGACTTTCTAGACAATAGTGTGCATTGGTAAGGTAGGTAGAGTGCAAAGATTTGTCTTGACATAATGTTGACTGTGTCCTCTCCTCAGGGAATGGCCTGTGTTGGTCGAACCACGCAGTGTACCATTGTCCCATCAAACCACCATGGCCCAATCCCTGGTGTTCCTGTTGGCTCATTGTGGAAGTTCAGAGTTCAGGTCAGTCTATCAAGCCTGCACCTGATGCATGAGGAAATGCGCAAGGGTGTGCTAGAGCAATATAAGCGCTAAATAAAATTGCCCCTGATTCTAGTATTCATGAGCGAATATTAGAATCAGGGGCTATTTTATGCTGGAAGTTTGTGTGGTCTTCAATTCCAGTATCTACCAGTATTATTATTTTTTTTATTCCAGGTTAGTGAGGCTGGCGTCCATAGGCCACACGTAGCTGGGATCCACGGCAGGAGCAATGATGGTGCCTACTCTCTGGTCTTGGCAGGAGGCTATGAAGATGATGTGGTATGTTTAATTCTTTTGAACAGTAGCAATTCCCAAAAATAGCAATACCTGTAAACGGTATACTTTAAAGCAAGCCAGATAATGTTGCCATTTTCATTACCGTGTAACTAAACTTAGGTGTGGACTTCCTCTGTATGTTTTGTCTTTGTGTTATAGGATGATGGGAATGAGTTTACTTACACTGGTTCTGGAGGACGGGATCTGTCTGGGAACAAGAGGACTGCTGAGCAATCATGTGATCAGACACTTACCCACATGAACCGGTATGTTTCTTGTATGCTCTACCTTACTTTGTCGGAATCTCTGTAAGCCACAAATCAAATTTATATAGCCTATTGTAATTTGCTATGGTCCTCTCCAGTGCACTTGCTCTCAACTGCAATGTTCCTGTCAATGACAAGAATGGTGCTCAGGCAAAGAACTGGAAGGATGGGAAGCCAGTCAGAGTGGTTCGCAGCTGGAAGGGTTGCAAGCACAGTAAATACTGTCCTAAGGAAGGAAACCGATATGACGGAATTTACAAGGTAATATTAAAATTTATAACGCTTCCTGCATCTAGCAGTTATCTCATTGACTGAATAGCATTGACTTACCGGTATATTTATGTTTCTTTAACTTAAATTCAGATAGTGAAGTACTGGCCTGCCAAAGGAAAATCTGGCTTCTTGGTTTGGCGCTACCTCCTTAAGCGGGATGACGATGAGCCAGCACCATGGACCAGAGATGGCAAGGAACGCATCAAGAAGCTTGGTCTTGTCATGCAGGTAATGATCACCACACAAATGTTGTTGTAGATGTTGAGTAGATAAAAATATGGATGCAATCTTTGAGGTTCATGACAATGCTGTCTTCCTGGCCTTACTGTTGAATCCACTCAATCTTGTGACAGTATCCTGCAGGTTATCAGAAGGAGAAAGAAAACAAAAATGAAGTGGAAGAAGAGGAGACTCCCTAGCAAGGCAAAGAGAAAGAGAGCGTCTCAGAGCAGCGGTAGGCTAACTTTCCACATTTGGTCGGTTTAAATGCATATTGCTTAAAGGTCCCAAGCCATCAAAATCCTTTTTTTCTCCTGTTTTATGCATAACGTTGGTCAGTGGTCACTAACTGGCAGACTGGGGTTCGGGTCCGGACCCAGAAGCAGTGCCATACGAACCCACGCCATAGCCAAAAAAAGAGAGGTTATGATTCAAGGCATACAGAGTGCTTCTATTTTAAGCGGCGCAGCATGACAGGCTTTACTGTAGTGAGGAACCGACCGATCACATGTGAGTTCAGCCAATCAAATCTGCATCTCAGGCGCAGCGGTAACCACTGATTGCGCGCAGCCCAGACAGAGAAGAGGAGAAATGTAGCAGGTGAGAGAGAAAGAGACTCGGCGTGGAACTTGAGTTAAAGACGGAAAAACGCCATTATAAAACAAAACATAAAGGTTTGGAACAAAAACATAACCTCTAAGACAGCTCAGTTGTTAAGATTTGTCAAATTTAAATATGTAAAATTGTTCGAAACTTAACTGTTGTCAATTAAAATGCCAAACAGAAAAGGGGAAACTCACTCTTATTTCTGAAGTTAAGCACTTTAATTTGAACATGTATACCTTTCTTTTTATTTACCTGCTCTTATTTTGAAATGTGTAGCCCTTCTTTTATTTAGTAGACGAGAGAACACAGTTGTGCTCATGTTTCATTACCCAGGCAGAATTTGCAAGATGTGTACAATTCTTTAAAGAAAACGTGAAGGGCCAGGTGAAACACATTTATTTTCAAATTAAGATTCAAATTAAACTGTCAGGCATTTCAGAGAAGGACAATCATTAAATAAAACATAACCTTGAAGAAAATAACGATGGTCCTTGTTTAGTCATCAGTAAAAAAAAAAAAAAAAAAAACATTTCACAAATTCTGCCAGGGTATGTAAACTTCATGAGCACAACTGTACATATCAGCAGTCATGTGTATTTGTTTAGTTCTGTGTTTACTTGACAATAATAAATTGATTTGACTGAGGTATTGATTACAAGCAGACATAGACGACTAGTCAGGCTACCTAAATATATATCACATTAAATAAACACTAGATGATCTTCCGGACCTTTGCTTTAAGATATTTTCTTGATCTGGACCTTTCAAAAAGTTTGTTGAATACCCCTGACAGAAGTCAAAATCAGTCTGTGACATGGTTTAAGTTTGACATCTATGCAGTTTGTCGATTGAATGCATAAGGCAATAAATAGGATAAGTTTTGAAAGATGGGTAGATTTGAAATCGCTTTCTTGTGACGTAGCTTCGTCAATTAATATTCAAGTACCTACCAACTTCATGGTTGGTACCCACCCACCCACTGAACTCAGTTGGATGTAAAATGGCATTTTCGGGTTTTAAGCAAAGCGAGTCTCAGCCATACAAATAAGTATGCACAGTACATATGTTGTTTACAATACTTAACTATATTGATAATTTTTAATGTAGCTGTGGATTAAATAGTTAAGATTGCATTAATTGTCACCAGCGATGAAAGCACAGGTTCAATTCAAATGAATGGGAAAGGATGATGAGAATAACCTAAAAATATGCCCCTCTTAATTCTCACGCACGTCCCACAATTCCTATTAATTGCCCAACAATCCAATGCTTGGTTAATTATGCTTCACAAAGATACTAAAACATCAAAGGAGCCAAACGCGACGTTGCGATGATCGCCTGCCCGCCACAGGGCTGCGATAGCGCCAAGGACCAAGCAGAGGAAAGCTGTTTTCTGTATTTAAATTATGAGTAAGAGTCATCCAATCAGAACAAAGCTTATTTACATATCAAATATTTAAGAGAAATCTGGCCGTCTCAATTGGCAGGTGTAAAAGACTAGCTTGAAAAAGGGCATCCTGGGCATTTCCAACCCAATTTATATTGCTAACTTGATAAAAGTGGAGGAGTTCATGTTTCTTGGGGTCTTGTTCACCAGTGATGGAAGAATGGAACGGCAGATCGACAGGCGGATCGGTGCAGTGTCTGCAGTTATGCGGACTTGGTATCGGTCCGTTGTGGTAAAGAAGGATCTAAGCCAAAAAGCGAACCTCTCAATTTACCGGTCGATCTACGTTCCTACCCTCGCCTACCCAAAGCTTGTGACTGAAAGAACAAGATCCCGGATACAAGCGGCCGAAAAGAGTTTCCTCCGCAGGGTGTCCGGGCTCTCCCTTAGAGAGAGTGTGAGAAGCTTGGTCATCCGGGAGGATCTCAGAGTAGAGCCGCTGCTCCTCCACATCAAGAGGAGCCAGATGCGGTGGCTGGGGCATCTGATTCAGAGGCCTCCCGGACGCCTCCCTGGTAAGGTGTCCCGGGCACAGTCCCACCGGGGGGGGGACCCCGGGGACGACCCAGGACACGCTGGAGAGACTATGGCCTGGGAATGCCTCGGGATCCCCCCGGAAGAGCTGGAGGAAGTGGCTGGGGAGAGGGAAGTCTGGGCGTCTCTGCTAAAGCTTCTGCCCCCGCAACCCGACCTCGGATAAGCGGTAGAAAATGGATGGATGGATGGATAAAATGGTACCAGATTATTAAAAAATAAAAATGATGCCATGGGATCTTTAACATTACATTCACTGCAATCATGAGACATCAGGATCTCGTGAATTCCACCTTTGGTGCTAAGTAAATGATATATTCATTTTCAATCAGTGTCAGGGTAAAAGTGGAAGTATGAAATTTTAATATTACACAATATTTATGGCCTCCTGATATCAAATGTACATCCATTATTTTGAGAAATGTAAATTTTATGCAATGATAACATCCCAAAGGCCAGTTTTATATTGGGACATTTGCAGTAGTAAACTGTATTGAACTGATTAGTAGCCTACAAAACTAAATGTCCTTGTATTCTTTGTAGGAAACAACTGACTAAAAGAAAATTTCAATACTGCCTGTACCACTTCATTTAGTAGTGCGTTTAGAATTCTCCTGTTCTTCTGACAGCATCTCCAAAGAATTCGCCAGCCAAGGGTCCCAAGAAAGTGAAGGTGGAAATTTACAAGTTGTCTGGAGAGCAGAAGGCACTCATCAAGAATGACACACAAAACAAGAAAGTGTGGGATGAAGCCATGGAGTCGCTGTCACTCGGCCCGGTGAGCATTGCTGTCTGTTTCTGCAGAGTCACAGGTCCAAGGAAAACACTAGTCTATTGTTATTAAGGCAACAAGGTGGTTTGTTAAAGTGACTGGTCAAGATTCAGGATTACTTTCACAATAGGAGAGGGGGAAACGTTGAATAAAACAAATTGTTAGCAAAAACTATAGTGTTCTAATTATGTTCTCACACATCTGTTTTGCTCCTGCAGAAATTTCTGAACAAAGTTGAAGAGGTTTTCCTCTGCGTTTGCTGCCAAGAAGTGGTGTATCGGCCCATCACCACTGAGTGCCAACACAATGTCTGCAAGGTAATAAAAAAAAGTAATGCTTAAAAAAAAAGGGGGGGGGGAGTGATATAAACTACTTATTGACATGATGATATATTTATTTTCAACATTCAGGAATGCCTTCAGCGTTCTTTCAAAGCAGATGTGTACACCTGCCCGGCCTGCCGACATGACTTGGGCAAAAACTATTCCATGACTGTCAACAAGCCGCTGCAAGAGATCCTAAATCAGTTTTTCCCAGGTTACAGCAATGGACGATGATCACAGGCTCCTGTGACTCAGCCATGGTGGAAACAATGCAAAATGTAAGGGCAAATTTCAGTTAGACAAAGAATCCGTTTCTCTTAATATATTTTTATGATTTATAAATTTGCCGTTTTTGTGGACTTTCATGCTACTGTCTTCCATGATGGTTCTTCAATGATGTGTTGGTAATGAAATTTTTACTGTTACTGCCTGTATCCTTAAGGCATTGCAACCTTAAAATGTGATTTTATAGCTTTTGGTCCGTTAACTCATACTTGTTAATTCCACCCAGAAAGGCATTTCAGACAGTGTATTTTCTTTTCTTTTTTTTAGCACTCCTTAAGAGATGGTTAAGTCATCTTAAGCTATCTTCCCAAATGTCCCCTTTCCCGCAATTATAACAAGGGTAATTTCTTGGTCTTAAACTGGCTGTCGCACATTTTATCAGTTAGGCTTTTTTTACTTAAGGATTTTTTTTTTTTTTTATAAACCCCCCCCCCCCCCCCCCCCCTTACCTTGCTCTGCTTTTTTTTTCTTTTTTTTTTCTTTCTTTCTTCCACCCTCTAAATCAAGTCCCAACTAGACCGGTTGTCCTGCCAGCCTATAAATTGCAATTTGCTTTGACAAAATCACATAATTGGAATTGCACTAACATGCAGAATAGATTAAGATCTATGTTTTGGATTTCCATCTACTGTATTTTCATTGAGTGGTGTTTAAGACTATGTATTTGGATTCTTAGGAACAAGTTTAATTCCAAAGAAAAGTGCTTAGAGTGTGATATAGAACCCCCATTTAGGTATTTGTTGAGTCTAGGAAAGCTCATGTTTTTCTCTCTTCACCTTTTTATTAATATATTGTTATCCAGTCATTTGCCTCCTTTAGGGACCTCAACTCTTTGAAAACTACGAAATAACTGCATTAAGGAAGTCTTGAAAATGTAGAAAATCCCATACAGTGGTCTTGAATGGGATCATTAATCAACTTGTGTAATTCCTATACTTGCTTGCCTTCTGTGATAATTCTCCATTAATTGCAGTGGCAGTTTGAATAACCACCACCTGTCAGCTGGCCTGTGTTGTTAAGGCCAAGATTTACAGAATAGGAAATGTATATTTTCTGAAATTTTGTAATGTCCTTTTTAGTTTCGATATATGGTTTTAGAACTGCTTGCACATGTTGCGTTTTTTGTCAAAACATTGATATTCAATAAATAAATAAAAAATACTGTTTGGTGTAGTTTGTTTTGCTTTGAACGTCACATCAACCTGAATTCGGTTAACTTTTTTCCCCGCACGTATTGCCTGGCAGTGTACGTGCTCTGCATAATCAGCAGTACGTATATGTTTATAAGAGGCAAACCATCGCCGGCTTTCATTGGCTGCTTTATCCGTCTGTAATGCAATGAGCCAATAGTATAATTGAGTTCGTGATAAACGCCTATTATTGGTGCCATTTAGCCAATCGTTAAGTACGGTTTTGGAGGTGGGCGTGACACCTAAATAGCTTTAGCTTGCTAAATGTTAGAGGAACATCGAGCCACGAAATTTGTACAAAACGACACTTAATCGACGGAGAGAGGCGACACGTCGCTGCAGGAGGTAAAAATGACACAAACTGGACCGTCATTTTCACGTGCATGGGCTTCTTACTCGTTTAATCGATGTGTAGTGGTCGCGATGTTTTTTTCTTTTTTTCTTTAAATGCACGTACGGTATAGCTAAACGGGAGCTAACCTCTGTTAGGATACGGCAACATAAGGACACTGTGAAACGTAATTCCGTATATCATTGTTGGCGATGCACACTCCCAACAGACTGAAATATAGGTTATTTTTTAATTACACGGGTTTTCTTAAGCAGAAGCTTCCGTAAAATGAGACAATCTGTTTTACTGGACACAATGTTAGCGCTCATTTCAGTTTCCCTCTGCTAACGTCGACGTTAGCAACTGGTTTAAGCAACGTCCAAGTGGCAGTTTAATCAAAATCCGATTCAGATATTTTGATCACTTCTACAGTTCTATATCAACGCTGACTAAATGTTCATCATGCTGAATGATCGTTCATAACCCAGTTAGAATTTTAAGGGTCTGTGTAGGCCCTTATTTGTTTTGGTTTTAAAGAACGGGGTCATCATTCCATTAGAAGGCATGAGTTAATAGTACTGTCTGATCCTGAAAATACGAATAATATACGTTATACTCTATACTTGAAATGCCATATCACATACTCACCAGGAAATTGGAAGCACATCCATTACTAAATGTATGCTGCGAAATTATTTTCACATTGCTCACTGCATGCTTCTTATATTTTTTTGGTAAAACTAACGTTGGTTGGTATATATTGGCTGGAAGGGAAATCTCAGCAAAAACAATTTCTGTATCAGGATGCTAAAATATGATGTGTAGTTTAAATATTCTAATAGTTTACCTGAGTAGCATTGCGTGTGGTCATCTGCTCGTGGTCCCCAGCTGTTCTAGGTATGTGTGTACCATTGCAAAGATGAATTGAGTTACATGAGAGCCACATCATTGGAAAGATCTTTTTAAGACGATTCCAGTGATATAAGTATTGTTTTTTTGTGATAAATATTAATAAAGTTATGATCTGTAAAACTGGTGAAAAATATTCTGACCAACATTTTAAAAGTGTTATGCCACACCCAATTATTTATATATATTTTTTGTATTTTATTTTTTTCAAATATTCTTTGATGCCTTTTTATCTGGTTTACAAGATAATTTGGGTTGGAAATGGTCAGGATGTCCCCTTTCAAGCTATCGTAATTGGTCCAAAACGCCTGGCAGAACAGGTTACTGGATTTCCTTATTAAGATTTGATACGTAAAAAAGGTTTGCTCTGATTGGTAGTAGGCTATATCTCATCATGATGATAGCCGGGTTTTAAACAGGAGGTGTCAAAAGTTATCAAAGGGAGAACTGGCTTGTAGCGGCCAAGTGTTCATTGCGACATCGCTTTTTGATACTTTGATGACGACTCTTCCTATTGTTGTGAAGCAGAATTGACCAAGCGTTAGGTGGTTCGCCCTCTAATAGGGAACGTAAGCTGGGTTTGGACAGATGACACAGGTTAGTTTTACCTTATTGATGATGAGTTGTCACAAAAGTAATCATGAAAGCTGTCGAGATACATACATTTGACCGGATACTAGGGTTGGGTATCTCTGGCATGAGGCTGATTCGATACATATCTAAATACACATATTCAAAAATCATATATTTAAGGGCAGAAGGATACGATTTGGTTCAGTATGGGTACGATACGATCGGATTCCATTCAGTGCTGAAACTATGTGATAGTTAACATATGTTGTTAATGTTAAAGAACCGTGAGTTGACTTAAGCAGTTCTACAAAATGATGGTCCACGATCAGGATTTTTGGGACCGATCAACGAGCAAAAAAAAAAAAAAAAAAAACGATCCGATCACAAGATGGAGCAATGTGTCTATTTAAATGACTTGTTCATTTACTGTATATACTTGTGTACTGTATACTGAGTTTCTTCAAAAATATCTTGTCATGTATTCTAATCAGTCAGGTCAAACCAGCATAACAACATGACAGAAATAATGGGTGCTAACTTACTGTAAGTAAATTAAGTTACTTCACACACACTGAAACTTTAAAGCATGATTTGACAGAACATCGGTACAACCGTTAGTGCTAACACTAGCTTGCTAGGCTACATTACGTTTTGTTGCCTGCTTGCAGGCCTTATCATATTAAAAGTATGTGAACATGCCTCAAGCAAGCCTTGAATTAAAGTCCTCTCCCGAGCACCGGTGACCACCAGCACACGGTTTTCCCCATTTCCCGGTCGCATTTGAGTTGACAAGATCAAGCCCAGTGATTGTAAAAGATGGGATGCGGTGGTATCGGAATACAAGATTTTATTGCAGTTGTTTGACATGCAATCATGAAAGACCAAATTTGTCTTGTAGTCTGATCTAGGCATTACGTGTTGTCTGTCCCACACCGCCAATGTTTTTTTTTTATATATAACTTTATTGGCTGTGAGATATTTACAGTACTAGGTCAAAAGAAACGCGACAAGGCTAAAAATAAACTAGCCTTTGGATTCAAATGTACTGTACACTATGGCGACGCGGAGTAAATGTCTTTTGCGAGTCACTGATCTGATCGGCGAATTATAACATTAAAGCCGATCAGCATAAAATGCTAATTATCGGCCGATACCGATCAGGCCGAACAGATTGGTGTAAAGTCTAATCGTTCACAACCCTACTGGATAGCTTGTTCTAGCTCCTGCTAATGTTGTCCAAATGTGCTGGTTATGTGATCAGAATCAGAATCATCTTTATTTGCCAAGCATGTCCAAAACACACAAGGAATTTGTCTCTGGTAGTTGGAGCCGCTCTAGTACAACAGACAGTCAATTTACAGAACACTTTGGGGACATAAAGACATTGACAAAAAACAATTGTGCAAAAAGATGCAGAGTCCTCTAGCACTTAGAGCAGTTCGAACGACTAATATTGCGGTAGTCCGGTGCAATGACCATTGTGCAAAGGGCGCTGCGACTTCAAGGAGTGTATGCGGTTTAAAGTGACGAGTAGTGCGATCATCTGGGTTGATATTACTTTTAGAATATGATTTCCTCGTGTACATAAATGTACTTACGGCTGGTGGAGAGGTGGGTAACCTGCATGTTTACGAAGTCATCCTCCACCAAATGTACCGAACACAGCCCAATTCTGGTTAAGAAATGCTTAGGAATTTCTCCAAAAATAAATAGAAACCTTTTATTCATCCACTCCTTTGAGGTTAGCAGGTGATGCAAAATACACATTTTAGCTTTGCTGAAAATGCAGTCGCGCTGTCATTCAGCCATTTTCCAAAGTTGAGTTGAGTGGGTGGGTACCGACTAGACTTTCCACAGATTTGATCAGCTAGACTGGCTCAGCCAATGTTTTACATTTTATGCAGATTTTGTGATCGGCTGTAATGTCATAATGAGCAAATCTGATCAATGACGTCATTGATTGGCTCCGCGAATTAAGACACAATTTCATTTACTCTCTGAACGTACCGCGCTGCCATTGTGTATGTTTGAGCCTGAAAGCTAGTTTATTTTTAGAATTGTCGCGTGCCTTGTGAGCATAAAACTGTTGCGTATCGAGGCGGACCGCATCCTCGACCATCCAGTCACAAATCTAAACGCGTCCGCGTTAGATTTGTGATTGATATGGTAGAAAAAAAGTCACAAATTAATTTCATTTTTGTCAAAAAATACTATTTTGTCCATTCGATTTTGGGGGGAAAATCACACTGCGATTTTTTATTTATTTTTTTTAAATTAAAAAACATTTTTTTTTGTAACCCTGCAATATACAGTGCCTTGAAAGAGTATTGGCCGCCTTCTCAAATTCTTATATTTTTGCAGTCTCCCCACTTTGTTTAAGATCATCAAACAAATGTAAATATCAGACAAATATAAACCAAGTGAACTTAAAATGCTGTTTTAAAATGGTGATTTCATTAATTACTGCACAATTGTAAAAAAAAAATAAAAAATTTGTACCGGCATTATCAGATAACGAGCTACCCTTTATTGCTCAGTGACTGTTTTAGTCAATTTCTTTATGTCTCAAAAGTGTTCTGTCAATTGACTGTCTGTTGTCGTACTAGAGCAGCTCCAACTACCGGAGACAAATTCCTTGTGATTTTTGGACATACTTGGCAAATAAAGATGATTTTAATGAAAAAAAAAACTATTCAAGTTACCTGGACCTGTGTGGAAAAAGTAATTAATCAGTTGTATTTAAAAAAAAATAAATAAATATAATAATATTTTACAAATTCTGCCAGGGTATGTAAACTTATGAGCTACAACTGTAAATATATGCAGTCATACGTATTAGAATGTAATTGTAGGCTACACCTTTTTCATAACCTCTTGGTGGCGGTGGCATATTGGAATGAAAGTGTACAGCTTTTTCCATAACCTCTAGATGGCGCCATTTATAAAATGTGAAAGTTTTTTTTTCATTTTCCCCTATACCTATGTGTAATGCGCACTATTGACTTTTTGGGGAAAAATGCACATTATACACGAGAAATTACGGTACCCCAAGAGATCAGCAATGATTCATCCAGGAAGCCACAAAGTAACTCAAGACAACTTCTAAAGAGCTGCAGGCCTCCCTTGCCTCAGTTAAGGTCATTGTACATGACAACAATAAGGAAAAGACTGGGCAAAAATGGCATCCATGGGAGAGTTCCAAGGCAAAAAGCACTGCTGACCAAAAAAAACCCATAAATGCTCGTCTTACTTTTACAAAAGTGCATCTGAATGATTCTCACGACTTTTAGGAGAATATTATATGGACTGATGAGATGCAAGTGGATCTTGTTGAAAGGTGTGTGTCTCGATTCATGTGGCATAAATGTAGCATAGCATTTCAGAAAAAGAACATACCAACAGTCAAACATGGTGGTGGTAGGCTGATGTTCTTCGGCTGCTTCACTCCTTCACGATCTGGACAACTGATTGATGGAACCATGAATTCTGCTATTTAACAGAAAATCCTGAAGGCGAATATTCAGCCATCAGTTTATGGCCTCAAGCTAGAGGCGCACTTGGGTTCTGCAGCAGGATAACGATCATTATAACGATTATTCAGATAAAATAGCGTCCCCCTAAGTGTTTATTTCCTCAAATCCATTTATGAAATTTTCTTCTCTGTGACCGGACACAGCATTGTACGAGTCGGTAATGTCAGACACTAGTTTCCCCCCCATATCCGGAACAATTGGTGTTACGGCCGTAACGAGTCGTCGTTCAGTGATTTCCGTAACAAAATACGGACATTTGACAGCTTTACACACATTGCTGTCTTCCCCTTGTGCCTGACTCAGACAACATTATTGTAACGCCGGTCGCTGATTTCCCCACATCGACCTGCCATATTTTGTCAGAACCCGCGAACAGCAGTTTGGCCCTACGATGGCAAAATGAAAGGCTAGCATGTTATTTTTTTAAATTTTATTTATTTATTATTATTTTTTTTTTAAAAGAACAAAGTTTCCCTGGATTGGTTTGTTGTGCCAAAATAAAAGATTGAATTAGAAAAGAAACAGACAGCTGAAAGTTCCGACGAGGCAGGATTTTCAGAGGATTCGGCGACATGCCTACGTCTCAAAGTTGAAAGAATGTTTCAATTCTTGACCATTGTGAAGCCTGATTTCACATATTTTGCCTTTAATCTTTAAAAAATGATTATTATTTTTCATCCATTCATTCATTGTCCGGCTTGTTAACAAGACTTTTCTGTGTCAAACTTTTTTGGTCTTTTTGGGGGCACTTTAAACTCGTTGGTCGGTGGTTGGCCCCAAAAATCCTGATTGTCTTAAGTCTAGTACCAACCACGAACAGGTGGGCAGGTACTTGAATAAGTAGCGTTTACTCGGCTCGTTATTCTGTCTTTTGCCTGCAATTGGATATTGGAGAGTCGACAAACTGCAGATTACTACTACATAGTAAACAAGAAATATAGCACAGTTAGGCATTTGTAGTTGCTACAAATTCTGAAATTAGCGTTGGAAGCGACAGAAAATATGAGCCATCACGGCAGGTCGGAGAAACATAAGGAACTTGGCCAGCGGTGGGTCCAAAAAATGTGGTGCGAATCAATCAATGTACATCATATTTGGCAGAATCACAGAAAAATATATTATACAGATTACTGTATTGATTTGAAATATTTTACTCACCTTTGACGTTTGAGGGGGTGTTTGTAAATTATAACTTTGGAAAATGTCTGAGATTTGTAACGCGTGTACTTGGTCTATCGGTACATTTTGAAGTCATGGGTCAAACTAGTACGTGTTCGTCGTCATCAGTAGTGTTGTATAGTGGTAAGGTGAATACGCAAACGCAGTGAAAAAGGGAAAACAGTGGTTCAATCGCTAATAAAATTGCGCAATGATGAGTGCAGTTTGAGGAGTCACAACCACTTCCAGCAGATTCACACATACCTATCAAGGTTTTGTGCCTTCAGAGATGTTCTTCTGTGTAGCTTGGTTGTAATTTCTGCCCCTTTCTGATGTTCAGTTTGGCCTAAATTTTATATTGCGGTATAATTTTAACCATAGACATTAGACGATATGTATTGTGGTATAGGCTATGGTGCGTAGGAAGTTTGTTTTCTCTACTATAAGCACACAATAATTCCAATACTTCCAAAAGATTTGAGCAGAACTGCAATTATTGGGAAAAATACAGAAACCTTTCAAGTAAATTCCAAGCAGTGTAAAGATGAGAATGCAATGTAAAATTTTAAATGAAACATTACTGTAGTGCTAAACAATGCTTTGCCTATTCCCATCACTTTTCTTGAATGACACAAAATAAAAACATGCAGTAGGGCTCCGTGATTATGGGCAAAGTGATAATGATCAGTTTGATCACTATTATTTTGATCAATATTATGTTAAGGAAACATTTGTATTTAATGCACTACTTTTCAACAAACAATATGTATAAAAATTTCAGTGGATAATGAAACTTGAAATAAGAATAAATAATAATCAAAATATATCCAATAATTTTTATTTTGCGTAGCACCAACTGGATTAATATGCTATTACAGAGTTACTTCATGAAATCCAGACAACAGCTGTTGATCCCTTTCAAGGCTTCAGCTCCTCACCATTATGCCCCTCATCTTGAATTTTTTTTCCTGTACTTACTTTGTGATTTATGGCTCTGCCTGCTGTGTGTGCCTGCTAAAAGTTTCTTAGCATAATGTCATCAACCCACAGTTATGCTAGTTATTGCAGCATACACGGGTAGTCCGCTCACCTGACGTTCCGCATGCACCAGAGTAGTGATGTTAATTTCGGTCGACAGCAGAATTCTTATTTTGCAAACTCAATATTAATGAGAATCCCGTTTTTAGATTATTGCTTGCACATACAACGCATTCTTGCAAAAATAATTTGGGGGTTTAGTTTTTCTTTAAGAATCTCCACGTGGCTGACATGACTCCTACCTAAAGGTGTATGTCAGGTTGATGCGGTGGTATTGGTGTCGTGGTATCGAAGCATTTCTACGAGTACAGAGGTACTCACGACTATTCATCTCATTCATATTCATTGCAATATTAATATTGCATTTATTTACCCAGTAGTCTTTCCACCAATATTTATTGGCATGTTGAAAACAGACAAATACTGAAATGTCTGCATTTTCCTCTCTAGGTTTACCTGCTACCCCTAAAAGTGTCCCCAATGGCGTCTAACATGGTCATGGACACGATGCCGCATCCTCACCCTGTTCTAGCCTCACTCCCTGTAGCTCAAAATGGGATTCCCATCCAGGAGCCAGTGCTGGCTGAAGTACCTGAGACAGCAGTGGCCTCGCAACCCATTTCTGCCCCTCCACACCCAGATGTTGCTAGTGGCCTTGCTCCTGTTTCCGAGCTACCCCAGGCTCTTCTTCCTCCGCTGCCTCCACCGCCACCACCGTCCTGTACTAAAAACCCCGACTGCAAGATCATGACCTTTCGTCCGACTATGGAGGAATTTAAAGACTTTGCCAAATACATTGTCTACATGGAGAGTGAAGGAGCTCATCGTGCTGGTCTGGCCAAGGTGAGCACAGCACATCCGTGTCAACCTTTTAATGTATTATTTCACTCTGATATAATTGTAAATGTATATCGGTTTACAGTTAACCCCCACTTATTTGTGGTTCATGAACTCACCTATTTCCGTGTTATTGTGTGGAACCTCACACACACATACCTGTCAAATGTTATGGGTCGTCCGTATTTTGTTATGGAACTCACTGAACGCTAACTATAGTTACGCACGTAACACTGATTGTTCCAGATTTTTGTCGAGATATGTTTGACAACACTCCAATTGCAGATGTGGCATTGTTTGACCGTGTCAAAAGATGTGCCTGTCCACGTTCATTCTGGCGTGTGTAAATTGACTTTTCTTCACAGTTAATTTTGGTTCACATGGTGGTCGCTGCTATCAAGGGTTTTAGTTTGCCCTCTGCTTTGTAAAATGCTTCAATTTTCCACCAAGTGGGGTTCCATTGCTGCTGGATCGGGGAAGACAGCCCCATTGATGTGAGCCCACGTCTCTGCGCAGCCTACAGCGGCCGGGACCCTCTTGGCGCTGAAGTGAAACGGCTACATACGTATGAAGTGTCGATGGTCAGCATGTCCTACAATTCCCATTAGTTAATTAGATAGTCAGCAGCGTTCTTCATCAAAGCACGAGCCGCCAATCCCAATTTGTTGTGTGGCCGGCGGCGATGTCGCTGGCTCAGTCCAGGGCCCTAGCTAGTCATTTGGGGGCCCAGGCAACCCCCCCTGTACTTTAGATAAAGTTTGACAGCACTGAGTTTTGGAATGTTGTCCACATTTTTCCTTCTTTTGAAATCTGTTACAATTATCTGACATCCTACTAATATTTACCACCAAGCAGTTATTTTATTGTTTATCATCAACTAAGAACTGTGAATTTGAGAAAATTGTCCTATTTCCTGAGCGAGATAAAGTCGTTAAAATACTTATTTGGAATTATTATCGAACAAGTGAATAATTTCTAAATGTTTACTTTAATTGATGATAACATTAATCAACATTAATATAGTTTACCATTTCACCTACTTTTATACTCACATATGGGTGATGAAAAGGGTCAATCGGGTTCACTTTGCACTTCATCATATTTTTATTTTCTAAAATAACTATTGAAGCCACAATTAACGATTATTCCTGTAGAGTAATGATCATGTTGTGCAATTGACAACACTAGCGACACTAGTGAGGATAAGCGGTACAGAAAATGGATGGATGTATTATCACAGTGTGATTGTACGGTGTTTTAACTAAAACATTCTGATACAAATAATAATTTTCCCAGTCATCAATTTTTACAATTATGTACTGTATTTAAAAAAAAACAGATTCACTTCCATTTACGCAGTGTCCTTGAACGCACCTCGCTCAGTCACGCAGCTGCAGCATGTCTCCCTAGTTTCATTCTGAAGAGCGAAATAGGGAATGCAGCAGGTGTACAATCTTTTGAGCATGTCCAAACAGGTCCCTCAGCTGGTCACTTTTAATATTACAGTGCATTCACTTTATGTTACAGGTCACCAACATCACAGCAGACCTTGTGATGTGACTATTGCACACATGTATATCGCGGTAACATTGCTCAAACAAAATATCGTGTAGCGCTTCTCTCTATATGATCATAAAGGGTATCTCTATCTTTTCCTATCATTTTAAAGTGTTTTTCGTTTGTATAAAATTTATTTAAAATGTCAAACAGTGTGGATGTCATTGCCCTGTGAATGGCATTGCCCTGTGCGTTATAAACTGGTTACCATCAATCAAACATCTGGGAGAAGACATGTTTGCGTCTTTAGTGGAATATGTTCGCTTTGTTTTGTAGAAGACCCAAAGCTCTGACATTAATTCACCAGGCAATTGCCATTATTCTGTATTACTATAGTCAAGCATTGGTAAAATGTTATGACCTGAATTAAAGGGTCTTTTGAACGTGGAATTGATGCATTCATGTCAAATGTGTCACTGAATTATAGTACACAGCGATCCTATGGATCCACCTTTAATGATCGCTGGCGATTTCCCAGATCAGGCCCGACATATTTTGTCGGGAACGACAAAACTTCTTGTACTGTGACATAATCCACAACCAACGATTTGGCCCTACAATAGCCCAATGACGACAAAATGAAAAGTCTAACGTTTGATTTTTTATTTTTTAAATATTTTCCATGTAGTGTGACATACTGTATCAATGACAACTCTCCGACAGCATACCTTGATGTCGACCAATACGATTGCGTATTGTGACTGGCGCATCGCCTCAAATGCTCACCGTTGTCAACATACTTGTTCGCCGTGGTCAGAATTTATGGATTTTATGGCAGTAGCCTGACATGGTGCAATCGTGTAAGACCAAATTTGTCTTGTAGTCTGATACAGGCATAAAATATCAATGTGATGCATTGATGAAATGATGAACTGAGTGCACTAGGGAACTACAGTATTTCTGCAAGCTGATTTGAACATAAACAGGAGACTCGCAGCTCAGAAGTACCCTTCCTGTCAGCAAGACTTGTTAGAGAGCATTAGGTGGGGAAACTATATTTTTCCTTTGTTGACGAATTTACTTTTAATGTTACATGAACATCAATGTTTATGTTGCGGTTGTCAACACAGGTCCTAAAAAGGGATGCAAATCTTTAGCAATAAATGCTCCCACTACACGAGTTTTCTTGTTCATCTCGAGTTACTCGGTAGGTCTGTGAAAAATCATTCTCCATAGACACTTGCTGTTTTTGTGGTCTAGTTGCCTTTTCCGTGTCCCTCGAAGGTCCTGTATCCAGATTGCTTAAGATGAAAATGCTTTTTTTTCCTTTAAAGTATGGGCCATGTTTCAAGTTTGCATTTCTGTCCACAATTTTCACGCCTTCATGTTTGTATTTGATGGCGAAACCAAAATGTATCCACACTGGCGAGTTCATTGAAGCTGGTGCTTAGGCAAAATTTTGTCTTTACTTCTTCACTGGTCTGCTCTTGCTTGTGAAGTTGTTTTACATTTTACTGTGTCCATGAGCTCCACTTTAAACCATTATACAGCTACAACTGTGAGTGAGTTCTTCTGACAGTGACAATATAAACACGTGAGAAAATGCTAAAAATCGTTGTCCCCAACCAGGTGATTCCACCAGATGGTTGGAAACCGCGGAAATCCTACGAGGCCATTGAGGACATGGTGATCCCAGCTCCCATCATGCAAGTGGTGACTGGTCAGTCTGGACTGTTTACCCAGTACAACATCCAGAAGAAATCCATGACAGTGGGCGAGTACCGCAAGCTGGCAAACAGTAAAAAGTAAGTTAACATCCTCACCACAAACCAACCTGGTTGTTCTTCTTGGGTACATACATGGTTGACATTGACTGATGTAGATTAGAGCAAGGACATGAGATGTTTTCACTGGTGACTTTAATCACAAGAATAATTCCGTGTTTTGGACCACTGTCCTGTTGCAGCACCCATTTTCTTTTGAGCTTCAAGTTTTGGCCAGATGGCTTAAGTGCTTCTGCAGCATATCTTGATAAATGGATGAATAAATTTTTTCCAATGATGATGGCAAGCGGTCCAGGTCCTAAGGAAGTAACGCACACCCATACCGTGATGCTCCCTCTACCATGCTTCAAAGTTGCGATAAGGTTTTGATGTTAGTGTGCTATGCCATTTTTCCACATATAGCATTGTGTGGACCCCCAAAAAACTCAATTTAGGTTTAATCTGTCCTCAGAATATATATATATTTTTTTGGAACATTCAAGTGCTCTTTAGCAAACTTCAAACACAGCAATGTGTTTTTTTTTCTTTTTAGACATCAACGACTTCCTCTCTGTTCTCCCATGAACCCCATTATGGTTTCATGTTTTACCTATGGTAGATTTGTCATCAGAGATGTTGGCATGTGCCAGTGATTTCTGTCAGTCTTCAGATGACAATCTCGGGTTCCCTTTTTTTTTTTTTTTTTTTAACCTCATTGGGCATTCTCCGTTGTGCTCTTGCAGTCATCAGGACAGCTACTCCTTGGAAGAGAACCAACAGTGCTAACTTTCTCCATTTATAGAAAATTAGTCTAATTGTGGACTGATGAACATGGAGACTTTTAGAGATACTTTTGTAACCGTTTCCTGCTTTATTCAAGTCCACTCATCCATCCATTTTCTACACTGCTTATCCTCACAAGGGTTTTGGGAATGCTGGAGCCTATTCCAGCTGACTGTGGGCTAGAGGACCCTGAACTGTTTGCACCCTGAACTGGTTGCCAGCCAGTCACAGTTTATTTAAGTCAACAGTTCCTCATTTTAAGTTTTCTTAGAAGGTACACTTCAGGCAATGCTTCTTGAAAAGATACAATTATAAACTGGTTTGTGTTTTCTTGTGGTCAGAGGTAGCTTTAAGACACGCCTCCTATCTCTACACATTGATTGGACTCCAGGTTAGCTCACGGCTGACTCTGATTAGCGCTTGAAGAATCCGTAACCTAGAAGTTCACTTACTTTTCCTCCCTGAAATGTGAATATTTATGTGGTATTTTCATTTAAGTATTAGTATTAGTTTGAGTAGACTCTCTTTATTCTTGTGATTTAGATGAAGATCAGACCCAATTTTATGATCAATTTATCCATCCATCCATTTTCTGAGCCGCTTCTCCTCACTAGGGTTGCGGGCGTGCTGGAGCCTATCCCAGCTGTCATCGGGCAGGAGGCGGGGTACACCCTGAACTGGTTGACAGCCAATCGCAGGGCACAGAGAAACAAACAACCATTCGCACTCACAGTCATGCCTACGGGCAATTTAGAGTCTCCAATTAATCCAAAGGCATACTTTTTCCACCCACTGTATTTTTTGTTCTTATCAAGGTCAAGGTGCTTTTATTGTCAATTCTTCAATATGCGTAACACATATAGAGGATTGAAATTACGGTACTCAAAGGCCCGCGGTGCTACAAAGACAGTACAAATAATCATAATAAACATCAATATAAAAAGCTAAATAAAACTATGGTACATACAGTATAAAAAGTATTAATTGAATGTGCAATATCAAAGCTCAGGTGACGTGTCAGAGAACCAAGGCAAATAAGACACATATAAATTAGATGACAAAACCCCAAGGCTGATAAAGTGGGTGGTGCGACCCGGAGTCTGGTGTGTGTGCGAATCCCCCACTATGCGGAGGGCTTTGCGGGTGAGGCGGGTGTTGTAAATGTCCTGCAGGGAGGGAAGAGAAGAGGTTCCGATGATCTTCCCAGCTGCCCTCTCTATGCGATGGAGAGTTTTGCGGCAGGATGCGGTGCAGGCTCCGTACCACACAGTGATGCAGTTGGTCAGGATGTTCTCTATGGTCGCTCTGTAGAACGAGCATTATGGGGGTCAGGGCGCTGGCTCTTCTCAACTTGCGCAGGAAGTAGAGACGCTGGTGAGCTTTCTTGTCCAGTGATTAGGTGTTGCTGGTCCAGGAGATGTCCTCAGTGATGTGCACTCCCAGGAACTTGGGGCTGTGCACTCGCTCCACCGCAGCACCGTTGATTTTCAGGGGAGCATGTTGGGAGTGCGCTTTCTTGAAGTCCACAACAATCCTCTTGTTTTTTTCCACATTTAGGGAGAGATTGTTTTCCGTGCACCACCCGGCCAGGCGGCTCATCTCACTCCTGTAGTCTGTCTCGTCCCCATTGCTGATGAAACCCATCACGGTTGTGTCGTCTGCTAACTTGATGAAGAGGTTGGAGCTATATGTCAGTGTGCAGTCATAGGTCAACAGTGTGAAGAGGAGGAGACTCAACACACAACCTTGAGGGGCCCCCGTGTTCAGAGTGATGGTGGTGGATGTGTTGCTGCTGACCCATACTGCCTGCGGTCTCCCTGTCAGAAAGTCCAGCAGCACATCGAAGTGTTGACCTGCAGCCGGTCCAATTGGTACATCGGTAGTTGAGGGATGATGGTATTGAATGCTGAGCTGAAGTCTATGAACAGTAGTCTGACGTACGAGTCCTTAAGAGTCCAGGTGTGTGAGGGCAGTGTGGAGGGCAGTGGAGAAGGCGTCATCGGTTGACCGGTTGGGCCGATATGCAAACTGGAAGGGGTCCAAGGAGGGCTTCTTGATGAGGTGCATGACTAGCCACACAAAGCACTTCATCAGGATGGGAGTGAACGCTACCGGACAGGAGTCATTGAGGCAGGCGGGAGATGACTTCTTCGGGACCAGGACAATGGTGGTGGCTTTGAAGCACATGGGAACAACACCCTGACTCAAGGAGGTGTTGTCCGTGAAGACATCTGACATAGAGCACTGTTAAATAAATTGTTCGTTACTATAAATCTTAGTTTTAAGTTGGCATACAATGACCGTCACATATATGTAGTATGGTTTTGGTCAAAGAATAATTAGAATGAAAAAAGCTTGTGATTTCTTTTGGTTTTTTCCTCCTCCAACAAGAATCTTGTTTAAATAACTATCTGTTAAATAGAAAAGAATTATGCCATATCCTGGTTCCAATAGGGTAATTGCTTCTGAGGTTTCTGTCAACACTGCAGATTAAAATGTCTTTTAAACAAGTTTAAATTTGACAGACCTTAGAGAAGAGTATTGTGAACAAGTCGGACAAATTTGAATGAACATAAAAAAGTCACAAAAGTATTTTCAGTCAGGCTTCAAAATGGTCAAGAATTGAGATTCGTTCAGTTTCCAGATGCTGTGGGCATGTTGCCAAATGCTCTGAAAATCCTGCCCCTTGGAATGCCAAGCTGTCAAATCAAATACGTGCCTTCTCTCCCGGCTCCTTAACTGGGAGAAGAGAATTCCCAGCGATGCACATTGCGTACAGCACGTTCTCACGGGCTGCAGAGTGGCACTCTGTGGCAGTCAGGCAGCCTCCGGGCCCCTGTAGCTGTCCTGGGACAATTTTCCATCCTTTGCCTCTTAAAATTTGGTGGGCCATGCATCACGCTGTTGTGGCCGCCAAAGGGTGGACAATATGCGGCCACAGCAGTGTGATGCACTACGGTCCCCCTCTATTTATTTTCTCCTCCTCCATATCGCCTCGCGACGTTGCGGTCAACAACTTTGAGGCTGACTGCCCTAATGCCGTTGCGCCGGACCATCGGCGGCTAATCTAATCATACAATTTTTTAAAAATCTTAAATACGTAACGCCGGTACATGTATTCCGTGACACCTGTCCAGGCCTGTTTCCACGTACCCCCTGTAATGTGCTCACACACCCTGTACCCCTGGTTGGGAAACACTGCACAGACAGTGTAGACCAAATAACACAAAATACTTTACACTTCAGGGTAGATGTATTTTTTGAGTTGTAGGAATAGTTTGATGGCTAACTTCATGCTGTAGTGGTAGAACTGGGCCAAGTTATTATGACTAAGGAAGTGGCAATTACGCCGAATGGCTACTGCATGGAATATGGGCACTTGGTAATTATATAGTTGGGGAGGGCCGACTCATGCTGTTCCCTGTTTGTGTCACCGTGCCCCCGTTTTAGCCCCGTCCCAAAAATCTGGATAACTGAGATGGTGAAAAAGAGTTTAATTCTATATCTCAACAATTCATTATTAAATTGTTTTGGCATGTTTTCAGCACTTACCTTCAAACATCCATCCATCCATTTTCTGCACCGCTTACTGCAGGCATACTGGAGCCTATCCTAGCTAACTGCGGGCAGGAGGCGGTGTAAACCCTGAACTAGTTGCCAGCCAATCACAGTTAAACAAACAACCATTCATACTCACATCCATACCTACGGACAATTTACAGTCTTAAATTAACCTACCATGGAAGTTTTTGGGATGTGGGACGAAACCGGGGTACCCAGAGAAAACCCTCGCAGACACGGGGAGAACATGCAAACTCTACACAGGGGAGGCCGGATTTGAACCCCGGTCAGAACTGTGAGAGGGATGTGCTAACCAGTTGTTCACCGTGCCACCACCTTCAAACATATTTAATGATATTTAGAAATACTTGGAAAAACCCCCAATTATATTTTAGAAAAAAAAGCACCAATGACTTTAGTGGGTCTTTAAAATACATATGAATGCTTAGCATTATTAGTATAACTGTTAATTTGTCATTGCGGGGTTACTTGACAACTCGTGGTCTTTTTGTCTGCCTTGTCCCGTTTTAGGTACTGCACACCTCGGCATAAAGACTTTGATGACCTAGAGAGGAAATACTGGAAGAATCTGACTTTTGTGTCACCCCTTTATGGTGCAGATGTTAGTGGATCTATCTATGATGAGGTAAGGTTTGGGTGTGTGTGAGTCTGTTTTAGATTACATTCCTACATAATGTTAAGGCATATAATTGAAATGGAATTGCCTTACCGGTTTATCTGGGTTTTTGTTTATACAGTTACATGGTATACCTGGTATTTATTTTAATATTTTTCTCCTGATTAACATTTGTGTTTTGTGCCAATTGCTCTGCCATCTGTTGGAAAATATTTTTTTTCGCTGTCACTACAGGTATATGTAGATGCCTTTGCAAAGATACGTTATTTATAGTTTAAAAAAAAAAAAAAGACTAATTCAGTGAAATTGGATAACTTCCCGCAGCACACCCAATGACCTCTCACGGCACGCTAATGTGCCACGCCTCACTTGATGAATTGACTGTGCACCTGCTCCGGGGTATACTTCTTATCTCGCCAGTGATCGGTAACACTCTTTCCGGTTAACTTCCTGTTTCGGTCACAACAGCAGGAAAATGGACGGACAGAATAACTTGAGGGCTTCAACTGCCAGAAAAACTGGTCAACATAATTTCAGAGGTACTTTTAAGTTCCAGAAAACGGTGGGTGTTTCAAATGAGCATTGCTGTGTGCTGCTTTGTGCTGGATCGAGGAGCTACAATAGCATACCTCCGAAAGACCCCATCCTTTGAGTGCAATGGATAAACAAAATAAAAAGGAGGGGGTTTGTTGTTACTCAGCACACACAGATATGTAGCAGACATTTCGGCAAGGAGCAAATTCATTGCAATGCTAAGGGTAGATGGGTTTTAGTAACAAACACTGTACAATCATTGTTTGGATCGAACACTTGCCCCAGCAGCATGACACGGGCCGGTGTTTGGGCACGGTGGACTCGCGCGTCAATTGCGGAACCTGGCTCAGTGGAGATTGAAGAGGAAATTGAAGAAGCTATGGTCTCAATGCTTATGGACTACGACTACGGAGGAAGAAATCAAAATGCTTTTCTTTTGTTTTTGTCACATTGTTCCATTCAAACAATGTAGGTACAGAGTTTGTGACTCAAAATGTCTGCCACATACCTTTGTATGCTGAGTAACAAAAAATCCCCTCGTTCGTATTTTGTGTGCACTCTGTGCTCGAAGGATGGGGTTTTTAGGAAAGATGTGGTAGCTATTGGCGAGTTGATTATCAACCATAAACCCTGTTTGCCGATCACTGGCAAGATTGAAAGTACATCACAGAGATGGTACACAGATTAATGAGATTGCATCTTTCAAGTTGAAAATGTATATTTATGTACATTGAATAATTCAGTTAGTGGGGAAACTTAAACAAAAAAATATTTTTTGTCTCATCTTGCACAGAGGATCCTTGGTTTAAATACAGCACAAAATGAACTGGTTTGCACAGTGGCATAAGAATACGTCGTGGCACAAGAAGGCTTGCTCAGTTACTGACGTACTTACTGTTTCTCATTTGATTATTTATACGTAGATGTTTTGCATATACATTTTTTACTATAATTATGATTTAACTGTTATCCAGTGTGATTGCTGTGCATTCCGACTTACAGTGGGTACGGAAAGTTTTCAGACCCCCTTAATTTTTTCACTCTTTTTTTATATTGCAGCCATTTGTTAAAATCATTTAAGTTAATTTTTTCCTTATTAATGTACACACAGAACCCCATATTGGCACAAAATAACATAATTGTTGAAATTTTTGCTGATTTATTAAAAAAGAAAACTGAAATATCACACAGGCTTAAGTATTCAGACCCTTTGCTGTGACACTCATATATTTAACTCAGGTGCTGTCCATTTTTTCTGATCATCCTTAAAATGGTTCTACACCTTCATTGGAGTCCAGCTGTGTTTGATTATACTGATTGGACTTGATTAGGAAAGCCACACACCGGTCTATATAAGACCTTCCAGCTCACAGTGCATGTCAGAGCAAATGAGAATCATGAGGTCAAAGGAACTGCCTGAAGAGCTCAGAGACAGAATTGTGGCAAGGCACAGATCTGGCAAAGGTTAAAAAAAAAAGTTCTGCTGCACTTACGGTTCCCAAGAGCACAGTGTCCTCCATAATCCTGAAATGGAAGACGTTTGGGACGACCAGAACCCTTCCTAGAGCTGGGCGTCCGGCCAAACTGAGCAATTGGGGGAGAAGAGCCTTGGTGAGAGAGGTAAAGAAGAACCCAAAGATCACTGTGGGTGAGCTCCAGAGATGCAGTTGGGAGATGGGAGAAAGTTCTATAAAGTCAACCATCACTGCAGACCTCTACCAGTCGGGGCTTTATGGCAGAGTGGCCCGACGGAAGCATCTCCGCAGTGCAAGACACATGAAAGCCCGCATGGAGTTTGCTAAAAAAAACACCTGAAGAACTGCAAGATGGTGAGAAATAAGATTCTCTGGTCTGATGAGACCAAGATAGAAATTGTTGGCTTTAATTCTAAGTGGCATGTGTGGAGAAATCCAGGCACTGCTCATCACCTGTCCAACACAGTCCCAACAGTGAAGCATGGTGGTGGGAGCATCTTTCTGTGGGGGTGTTTTTCAGCTGCAGGGACAGGGTTGCTGGTTGCAATCGAAGAAAAGATTAATGCGGCCAAGCACAGGGATATCCTGGACGAAAACCTTTTCCAGAGTGCTAAAGACCTCAGACTGGGTCGAAGGTTCACCTTCAAAAAAGACAATGACCCTAAGCACACAGCTAAAATACCGAAGGAGTGGCTTCAGAACAACTCCATGACTGTTTTTGAATGGCCCAGCCAGAGCCCTGACTTAAACCCAATTGCGCATCTCTGGAAAGACCTGAAAATGGCTTCCCACCAACGTTCACATTCAACCTGACAGAACTGGAGAGGATCTGCAAGGGGAATGGCAGGTGATCCCTAAATCCAGGTGTGAAAAACTTGTTGCATCATTCCCAAAAAGACTCATGGCAGTATTTGCTAGAAAAGGGTGCTTCTACTAAATACTGAGCAAAGGGTCTGAATACTTATGGCTATGTGATATTTCCGTTTTTCTTTTTTTTTATAAATCTGCAAGATTTTCAACAATTCCGTTTTTTCTGTCAATATGGGGTGCTGTGTGTTCATTAATGTGGAAAAAAAAATAACTTGAATTATTTTAGCAAATGGCTGCAATATAAAAAAGAGTGAAAGATTTAAGGGGGTCTGAATACTTTCCGTACCCACTTATGTACAAATTCGGTTTACGTCTCCGTAAAAGAACCTCTGTCGTCAACCGAGAACCCCGTGTAACTGCTCACTGGTCATAATGTGGCTCAATATTATTCTCCTCTGCAACGTCTGCACATTCTTGAACATGTCGGAATGAGTGCCACTGACTAGAATAAAGGGCTCACAGCATTAGTTAGAGATCTGGCAATTGCTCTTAAGATTTTCATGCCCATACAGTAGTCAGGGGACTGTGGGTTTGCATGTGCAGATGTCCACTTAAAAATAAGCCTCCCTGAATGCCAGCCAAAAAAAGGATCTTGAAGGCTGTTGCACCATCTGGTGGTGTAACCACAAATGTAAACTATAAAGATAATTGAATGTAATGGTTTCTGTCGTTTTGTTTGACACTATTAAAAGTGCTTTTGTCCCCGATCAGGACATTCAAGAGTGGAACATTGGCCACTTAAACACGCTGCTCGATATGGTGGAGCAGGAGTGTGGAATCGTCATAGAAGGCGTGAACACTCCCTATCTCTACTTCGGCATGTGGAAGACCACCTTTGCCTGGCACACTGAGGACATGGATCTCTACAGCATCAACTACCTGCATTTTGGCCAGTCCAAGTCATGGTCAGTCACTCATTTTAAAAAGACATAACATTTTGTTGTGTGTTGTGCATAGATGGACATGGTGCAGCCACACAACACCACTTCATCATGCTAGTTAGTGTTTTTAATCTTGCACTAAGAGTTGATTAAAGACTCTGAATTGCCCATAGGTGTGAATGTGAGTGGGAATGGTTGTTCGTTTCTATGTGCCCTGCGATTGGCTGGCGACCGGTTCGGGGCATACCCCGCCTCCTGCCCGAAGATAGCTGGCATAGGCTCCAGCACGCCCGCGACCCGTGTGAGGATAAGCGGTAAAGAAAATGGATGGATGGATAATTGCATTTGACTTTGGCAAGAAACAATTTATTGGATTAGATTAGATACTAACTGATCCAAAACTCAGCCACGTCAGCACTCAGAATATTGAACTGTACATCATTATCTTATCACAGACGTTTCACTATCAGCAATCGGTTATTGCTGTTAATTCATTTAAAAAATAAAAATGTTTTCAAGGTGTCTCAATTGATCGATTATTCGAAAACTAATTGAGCATCAAATTAACTTTTGATAATGGATTAATCATTTCGAGCCATTGTTTAACTTAAAATTGTCAAAATACTCACATTTCAGCCTCTCAACATTAAATATTCTCTGATTTCTGTAGTCCTTCATGAAAGCAGACTTTTGCAAACATCTGCTTTTAGTAGGGAAAACAATGATCAACATTTTCCCCTTTTCTGACATGAACTTGAGAAACCAATGCTGTCTGGCGGCATAAGCTTCCACTCACCTGACAAGAAGCAGTGCTTTGGCTGATATAATTGGTGAATACTGTGCAAAAAAGAGGGTTCCAGCTGTACATTGCCACGACCAGTTGTTAACTTGAAAACTAACTATGAAACAAAGACATACAGCCGCCATCAAGCATATGATGGAAAACACCACAGCCAGACACACAGGCTACTAATTAACATAACACAAAAATAAAATGCAACAATGCCAGCTGGGTGTATAAAACAATTGGAACCTCTGGACAAGAGCTCCATTACGCCGGCGAAGTTATGGGCCTACATCTGCAGAAGACATGGGACGTGTGAGTATTCACACAAAAGCAGATTGGCTCACATAACATTATGAAAGAAGAAGTGAATGTCATCTATTTCCATCCATTTTCTGTACCGCTTTTCCTCACTAGGGTCGTGGGCGTGCTGGAGCCTATCCCAGCTAACTGCGGGCAGGAGGCGCGGTACACTCTGAACTGGTTGCCAGCCAATCACAGGGCACATTTAAACAACCATTCGCACTCACTTTCACACCTACGGACAATTTAGAGTCTTCAATTAATCTACCATGCATGTGTTTGGGATGTGGGAGGAAACCGCAGTACCCGGAGAAAACCCACGCAGGCGCGGGGAGAACAGGCAAACTCCACACAGGCAAGGCCGGATTTGAACCTGGGTCCTCAGAACTGTGAGGCAGATGTGCTAACCAGTCGCTGACCGTACTGCCACTGAATGTCATGTGGGGTGCAAATGTGGTTACTGTTTGTACAAAATGCTGTACTGTTGAGTGCAAGATTTCCAGCTAAAAGACATGTTAAACAAACGTTTTTGGAAGTAACAGCTGACGAGCGACACAAAGCCTTCCTGCTCCCGAATCCCAACAGGAGCTCTCGGGGGCGGGGGTCAGTGCGTGTTTGTGTGTGTGCGCGTGCGACTGGACTGCGAGTCCAGGAGGTTTAGTAAGCTATCATAGTGTCTTGGTCAAACAGCAGTTTACACTGTTAGACAAACCATTCCTCTGTTCTAGAACTGTGATGTGCTCTGAAGCATCAGACCATGCTATATTGCTTGTAAAACACCTCTCAAAAGTCGCGAAATGAAACCCATTTCCCGTGTGACTGTGTGCCCCGATCAAAGTAAACCATAGCAGCACGATTGCATATCCTCTCCTTTTGTCATCATGCCATCAGTCCTTCATAGTATATTTATTTTATTTGTATCTGTGAAGCCACGCTGATCGTCTCCTTCTGTGCTCACATGTACTGTAAAATTTACCTGTGTCATCAGTTGAAAGATAGCTTATCGAAGATAAAGGTACGGTAGAGTGGAGGACTATTTTGAAATATAGCTCATCATGAATCTGCCATCCCACTCCTGCTCCACAATGGTTTGCCTGAGAGAAATGGATGCCCCAATAGCAACATGTTGCACTAGTGAGATGTATCTGCGTGGAATAAGTGAAGTAAACTTTGTCATGTCAATTTGCTAACCTGTGACTCAAAACACTGGCTGTCACAATTCCATTTTGAAAACTGTCTAATCTGATTTCATTCCAGTTGAAACCTTGAGTCATCATGTCTACAATTGTCAGGAAATGTGAGTCCAATATTTTGGGCACCTCATTTAGCTAGATGAGACTGAGTCAAAATATTAGTAAAACCTATCCGTATGATGTAGTGTGGTTGTACACCACTGCTATCCTCAACCAAAAGAGTTTATATATTGTTAAACGAATACCTCCCAATAGTGTCAATCAAAACTGAGCCATATTCTCTTAGTAATAGCAGAATTGTTGATGCAAGTCTTGTAGTCATTTGATTGTGCAAATGTGGCCAGTCGGTCTGTTTTAATGAAAAGAACATTGTCGCCTGCTGTGCTGCCTCTCATGCTGCCATGACCTAAACTTGCACCCACCAGAGAAATAACCTCAGAAACTTTTATAAATTCAAGCCTTGTACTGTTAGTCTTTATACTCAGGATCAGACATTCTGTTGCCATAGCAACAGTAGCCTTAAAGGTGAGAACACAGGATTGGTTTGATGTTTGGGAAAGGTGTTGTGCGAGTTATTTTTTTTAAATTCTCTATGTACTGTGGAAGTAAGTCTATGTATATCTGATGGAATGAAAATCTACTTTAATCGAGAACAACCCGCTGCACCATCACCACCATCACTTTGTTTTAGAGTTTTAACATGCTGTGAAATTGTTTTTATTTAAACAACTGGAATATTATATAAACTAGCTTTACATGAAGTTTGATATTAGAAGCAAAAATCCAAAGAGCAAGCATGGAAAATGCAGTCACCGGACAAAGCAGAAATTTGTCAAGATCCTACATAGGTCCATATGGTGTGTATTGTTTCAAATTTACCTGTGTCATCAGTTGAAAGATAGCTTATTGAAGATAAAGGTAGGGTAGAGTGGAAGACTATTTTGAAATATAGCTCATCATGAATCTGCCATCCCGCTCCACAATGGTTTGCCTGAGAAAAATGGATGCCCCAATAGCTGCACTTGTTGCACTAGTGAGATATAGCTGCGTGGAATAAATGAAGTAAACTGTCATATATCAATTTGCTAACTTGTGACCCAAAAACACTGGCTGTCACAATTCAATTTTGAAAACTGTCTAATCTTATTTCATTCCAGTTGAAACCTTGAGTCATCATGTCTACAATTGTCAGGAAATGTGAGTCCAATATTTTGGGCACCTCATTTCGCTACGAGAGTGCGTCAAAATATTAGTAAAATCTCTCCGTATGATGCAGTGTGGTTGTACACCACTGCTATCCTCAACCAAAACAGTTTATGTATTGTTAAACGAATACCTCCCAATAGTGTCAATCAAAACTGAGCCATATTATCTTAGTAATAGCAGAATTTTTGATGCAGGTCTTGTAGTCATTTGATTGTGCAAATGTGGCCAGTCGGTCTGTTTTAATGAAAAGAACATTGTTGCCTGCTGTGCTGCCCCTCATGCTACCATGACCTAAACTTGCACCCACCATAGAAATAACCTCAGAGACTTGTATAAATTCAATCCTTGTACTGTGAGTCTTTATACTCAGGATCAGACATTCTGTTGCCATAGCAACAGTACCCTTAAAGGTGAGAACACAGAGGATTAGTTTGGTTTGATGTTTGGGAAAGGTGTTGTGCGAGTTATTTTTTTTAAAATTCTCTGTACTGTGGAAGTAAGTCTATGTATATCTGATGGAATGAAAATCTACTGTAATCGAGAACAACCCGCTGCACCATCACCACCATCACTTTTTATTGTTAGAGTTTTAACATGCTGCGAAAGTTTTTTTTTTTATTTAAACAACTGGAATATTATATAAACTAGCTTTACATGAAGTTTGATATTAGAAGAGCAAGCATGAAAAATGCAGTCACCTGACAAAGCAGAAATTTGTCAAGATCCTACATAGGTCCACAGGGCGTGTATTTTGTTTTGGTTGTGACAAATGAGACCAAGGTTTTCCTGAGGGACGAAATTCAGATGATAACTACTGGACCACTCATCTACAAACAGAGGGAAATAAGTTAATTTATCAATACTGTATCTAGATTTTATAGAAACTACCCAATGCCTTTTTAACTCTGGGCATATCACACTGAGTACCCTGTGTCATTTTATAATGCACAAAAGGTGACATAGATGTCTAAAATATGACCAAAAATGTTTGTGTGTGGGTGTGTTCCAAACCTTGCACAGGATATTTTTTCTTTTGGGTAGTTAAACGCTAGATGCATCCCCGCATTGAACAAGACTAGTAAATCGTTGGAAAGCTGAGGCTTTAACTTTGGCCTATAGATGGCAGTGTGCCACCTTGTCTTGCTGTCTCTGACTGAAATGAACTTTCTCTTTTTTGCCCATTATAATTTTGATCGACCTACCAATGCCTCATTTTGTGGCTCATTCTTTCTCTGTCGGTCCTGTTGTGCTCACTATCATCTTCTTTCTGCTTTATTTTACGTCATGTCACTTCCTTCTCATATACCAAACAGCCGCTGTGTTTAGAGTTGACAGAGTGGCTGTCCGCAATATTTTATTTGTTGCTCGTATTGTATTAATTAGTTACGAAAATGAGAGAAAACATATTTTTGTTGCTCTTGCTGTAAAAAGATGCAGGAAAAAAACTCAACTTTTATAAATAAAATCATATCAGCAATCTCAACAAGACGAAGCTAACACTCGACATTCTGCTGCTATGTTTTATTTTTATTTTATTTATTTTTTAAATATGACCCAGCATTCCGATTAAAGCTGGTCATGACAAGCCCATAATGATTTTGTCTCTTGTCTCTGTAGGTATTGTATCCCACCAGAGCATGGCAAAAGGCTGGAGAGACTGGCACAAGGTGAGACCCCATCTGTAATGTTTTTATTCGAATAAATCTGTAATCAGTTTCAAGTCAGGGAGCTAGTGCTGCACTGTTTTGCTTTCCCCACATACAGTAGATATAAAAAGTCTCACACACGCCATGACAGATTTCAGTTTGTTTTTTTCAATTGGTTACAGGTTGTAGGTCACATTAAATGCGGAGACAGTTTTGAATTGATTTATCTGGGTCTCATTTGTTTACATTGAAAACGCTGGGATTTGGACAGAGGTGTAAAGACCTTTTATATCTGCTGTAGGTCTCTGTCACCTGGATGTACAGAAATAGTTTGTGATGTTGAAGGAGCTCAAAACATTTCGTTCGTGCAGTGGCAGTCACTTTAGGACGGCAGCAGATGCTCAGTGTGGAGAAGGGGTTGGTTGTGTGGCAGGATAAGCTAAAGAAAAATTGGAATATGAATCAAAAACAGATTTGTGATCTTTGACGTTTATTTTGTTTAACCCGCTGCTTACAAAAAGTGCCCTGAGATAGTTGTGATTTAGGTACCGTATTTTCACGACCACAAGGCGCACCATATTAAAAGGTGCAGTCTCCGTTACGGGGTCTATTTCTGTATTTAACACATACATAAGGCGCACTGTATTATTGGGCGCAGGCATGGTAAAACATATGCTATCTTAAAACATACGGTAGCATGCATGCACGCTAAAACAATGTTTTTAAAAAGGCAGCGAGAGCAAAACTGAGTTAGTTTGTACTTTATTGAAGTATTTAACAATGTACTCGTTATTTTTTTTAATCAATCCTCATCCACAAATCCATCAAAGTCCTCATCTTCTGTATCCGAAATGATCAGCTAGGCAAGTTCTCCATCAAACACGCCAGGTTCCCTCTCGTCATTGTCGGAGTCAGTCTCGTTGCCGTGCGGCTCCTCAGAAATGATGCCGGCTTTTACGAAAGCTCGAATAACAGTGGAAGCAGACACGTTAGCCCAAGCATCCACATTCCATTCACAAATTGTGGCGTAACTCACCCTGGCGCTGCCTCCAAGTCTTAGTAAAGGTGTATTCGCCATCTGTCATCCATCGCTCCCATGCCGCTCGCAACTTCACTTTGAACGCCCTGTTTACACCGATGTCTAGCGGTTGGAGTTCCTTCGTCAAGCCTCCTGGAATGATGGCAAGCTCCAAGTTATTGCAGTCAGTTGAATGGTGACTGTAGAGAAGCTTCTCCCGGATTTTCTTTGCTCATTAATCCATTGGTCAAGTTGGTCTTTCAACTCGGGCCACCTTGCTTTGTTTCCGCGGAAACTCAGCTTCGTCTTCTTGACTTGGCGAAGCTCGATTTCCTGCTTCCTCCACTTGCGAACCATGGATTCGTTGATCTTGAATTCTTTCGCGGCTGCTCGATTCCCATGTTCCTCCGCATAACTGATAGCTTGCGGTTTAAACTGTGCTTGATAGCTTGCAGTTTGAACTGTGCTTTGTAAGCGTGTCTCTTCGTAGGTGCCATTTTTGGGGGTCCTTAGCCAAACCGATGTTGCTTTGCACAATGCACATAGCAGTGCTATATACCTACTGGGGGCGTGGCTTTAGTATCCTCTGTCACGCGCACCCTTCCCCCTTTAACGTCCGCATGCTGTCCTCAGCCATGTCCACTTTTCCTCGAAATAAGCAGCGGGTCGGCAGGAAATGCTCCTAGTCAGTCAAGCGGCGCGCTCATCGCACAACAATATTTATAGATTTTGGAACTCTGTGCACGCCGCATTATAAGGCGCCCCGTCCATTTTTGAGAATATTTAAGACTTTTAAGTGCGCCTTATGGTCGTGAAAATACGGTACTTTAAATTTAAATGGACTATAGCATCATATAGTGTGTGACTTTGGTTTCATCCTAAATCAGAGCGTGTCTGTGTTTTGACCTCTGAGGATTAGCTTGTGTTTTCCATGACATGCAAAAGGCGAAACACATTTAATTTTATTTTAATGGGATTGGAATTAAACTGTCAACCCTTTCAGAAAAGCATTATCATTAAACAAAACATAACTAAAAAGAAATTAATGATGGTTGTTGTTCAGTCATCAGTCATATTTATAAAAAATAAAAAATAAATAAATAAATATACATAAATATTTCACATTCTGCCTGGCTATGTAAACTTATGAGCGCAATTGTACATATATGCAGTCATATGTACCCCTGTCATATTGGAATGAAAGTGTAGGCTACACCTTTTTCATAACCTCAAGGAGGCGGTGGCATATTGGAATGAAAGTGTGCAGCTTTTTCATAACCGCTAGATGGCGACATACATTTATAAAATGGCAGTCTTTTTCGTTTCCACTATACCTAAGTATAATGCGAAGGAAATGCCAGGTTTGTATGATACTGTATAAAAATGGGACCAAAGTTTTTCCACCATTAGTGACCTACAGTATAACCTGTACAACTCAATCAAAAATAAAATTAAATCTTTTTAAGAGGTGAGGTAAAATAAATGACTGAGATTGTGATTGCACAAGTGTTAACCCATCACATTCAAAATCATTTTAAATAGGAGTCAGCACACACCTGCCACGATTTAAAGTCCATCTGATTAACCCCAAATAAAGGTCAGATGTCCTCGTAGGCTATTCCTGACATTTTTGTAGTCACATCTTAAAAGCCATGGTCCGCAGAAAGCTTGCATGGCATCAGAGGGGATCTCATTGTTAAAAGTATCAGTCAGGAGAAGGGTATAAAAGAACACATCCCCTCTCAAAAATATTTCATTTTTTTATGTGTTGTACAGGTTATTGGTCACCAATGATGGAAAAAGTTTTTAGATTATTTATCTTGGTCTCATTTTTTATATTACAAAGACCTGGTTTTTGAACATGGGTGTGTAAACTTTATTTCCACTGTATACTGGTGTTTGTGTTCATTAGATTCATTTTCACGGATTGTGGTCATTTTGTCTGAACTGTTATTGTGGGACATAAGCTAGCCATTTGCATTTATCGTCAGCGAAAACAGTTAAAAATGCCATACTGCGGCACTTTTGGATACAATTTCCATGGAATGCAAAAAAGGAGGTAAGCATTCATAGCGTTCTCAAAGAGAGAAGGTTGAGGAAACAGTGGAAGGATGCGGTTGGAAGGGGGAGGATGCGGCAAGAGTTGAGCTGTCAGAAGAGTTGAGCTGCCGAAAGATCTGCTGCTGTGTTGTCGTCACTTCGGCCCAGATTCTTTCTTTTTCTTCTTTCCTCACAAGGAGCCTAAACGGCCGTGTGTGACAAACGAAAGCCGAGCAAAAAGACACTTAAGACAGGAGGCGCTGGCCATGTAGCTTGATCAGCCCACTTTAGCAGGAGCTACAAATACACCACTGAATATGACCAACTCGAGTTCTTCACACCGGTCATCTTCATCCTCATTTCTTGTGTCTTCCTCACTCTCATCATTTCCCTGATCACACTCTGGCTCGAACTGAAATGGCTGAACAGCGTTCATCCTTGCTGGGGGCTGCTACTGTGGCTACTGCTAAAAACTCCGGGCGTCGGGCACATCCCCATTGACGTCACCACCCAGAATGTACTGTGACGAAAAAACAATGGCGGCCGATGTTGAAATTCTGATTTGTAAAAATATATAAATTTGGAAATTATTATCAAAAGTTGTATCTTACTGTTATGTGACTCAAGCCGAAAGAGATCATATATACCAAACATGTCATTCCAATCGGAGTTCACTTTAAGAAATACGTATGACCGCCAACTTCTGTTATTTAACATTACAAAACGATACCACACACCTTGAACCTCTTCTGCGACTGCTCATTACAGTCGTTGCTCTGTTTTTAAATATGATCAACAATAATGTTCTGAATGCATAAACTCACAAACTGAAATAACTTTGGATTTGGAAATATTCAATTGAAGACTATTCTTTCTGTAAATAACATCCATTGTTATGTAAGGATTTCCGTCACACGGACCAGATTTAGAATGAAATGAAAATTCAGTGCACATAAGATAACCTCCGTAATTATATACACAGCAACTTTCTAATCAGTTTTGATATTGGTCGAGGCCAATTACAACCTTACTATTTCTTTCAAAGCAGCTGGCTGTGCAAGTGTAAAGTAGGGGGAAAGGGGCACTAACATTATTTAACAAGCGCCCACTGACCTATTCAAGCCTGTCTAACGGTTTACAAGGTACAGTTATGAGTGTCTTAGGAATTCCTAATGGGGCTGTGGCAATGGTCTTGCAACTTCCAAACTCCTTTCGACATTTGCCACAATGGCAGCTGTTGCTCTTACCTCTTCCTAGTAGTAGCTGCAAATAGGGAACACTAGTGCAGTAATAGATTTTAAATTTTCAAGCTGAAAAGGACAATGTTTTAAGTTAATTTTCTCTTTCAGATAACTGGTGGAGCCAATACTATTTTAATTGGGTTCAATAGTCTGACTCTGTCAGGACATTGTTTACCTTTACAATCTCCAACAATTAGGCCGCTGATGAGACAATTAGGGGCCCTTTCCCTTATCTTGTTTTGTAAGGTGGACCCAAGAATGAAATATATGTTGATTTGTGCTTTCAGTCATATCAAAGTGTTACTGGTTGGGGGCTTGGGACAGACCCTCTACCCTCCAGGAGCCTCAGACAAGTATAGACATTAAAGTACAGTGGAGCCTTGGTTTATGAACAACCCACTTGAGGAACAATTCGGTTTGCATGACGACAAAAGCCTCAGTTGGGCTTTTACTGGGACTGATTAAACATCATTGGCTCTGTGCTTCACACATTGAAGGTATATTTATTTTGTCTTTGAATTAGCTCTCCATATGGCTCTAAAGAGAGTGAAAACTCCTAGAGATAAGATATATATCCATGTTACTGTTATTAGTTAGTAGTTAGTTATTGTTTTGTACTTTTTGTGTGGCCTAAAATGCCCAGTACAGTAGTACAACGTTACTGGAAATAAACTATACGACTATAGAACTGCTATCATGGCCGCCACGTTAATGCATTGTTCAATGTCGCCACAGTCAACATGGCTGCCACATAGGAACGGGCTACTGGATCTAGTGATATTGTATATCTCTGAAATACGTCTGTCCCATTCTCTGCCTTTATTGTGCCACAGCGCCAGTAAACAACAGCGGCCAATTCTGGAACTAACACACTTTGTCAACGGCAGTTTAAGTGACAACTGGAAACTCTTTTTGGGCATATTGTTAGGTCCCAGCGGTCTGTTACATCCGATATCCATTATATCGTGGCCCGTTAAATCGAGGTTCCACAGTATTAGGAAGCCTAAATGTATTACTGTTGATTTAAAAAAAAAAAAAAAAAAAAAAAAAAAAAAAAAAAAAAGGAAATAGCTTAACAGAATGGTGTTTGATCTTATTGCAGTTTAGTTGACAAAATCTGCCAGCTGTACTATTGTAGTTTATTGTAATTTATATAGTGCTTTTTTTTTTCGACACCAAAAGATGCGTGAGGAGATGGCTAGCAGATAGCTAGTAGGCTCACAAAGGAGGCACCTGTCTTAGTGAGAAGTGAACACTTGCTCTGGTTCTATCCTCGGCCACGGTACCAGAACTTGCTAGTGTTAGTGTTGGTGTTAGCAAGGCTTCGTTGTCTAATCGTGTGTTATGTCTATATTGTACTGTATTTTAACTACACACAGATGCAAACAAGGTAACCACTTGTCCTGGGATTAGAATGGATTAATCGCTTTTCCATTTATTCCAATGGGAAACATTACCTCAGTTTGTGACCCGAGCCACGGAACAAATTACATTTCCACATTTTTGTTGTATCTGCACCATCAAATGATAAGAAAGTAAGCTTTCTATTCTATTAGATTTGAAATTTGTGAATTGCAGTTCCAATGTATAGGACAGTGAGTGACAGCAATTATTATATATTTACATTTTTGTATACCCAGGCCTCGGGTTTGAAGGGTGTCTTCTCCAGGCTGTATTTTCAGCTTCTTTTGCAGATGTCCAATAGTATCTATATCAAGACAGTTCAGAATAATCCATTGTTTGTTTCTTTCTTAGCCAAACTCTCTCATCCATACCTTTTATGAAACTTGATTTGTGCACTGATGCACAGTCATGTTGGAACAGGAAGGGGACATCTCCAAACTGTTCCCACAAAGTTGGAAATGTCCAAAATATTAGCCCTTGAGGTCCAGTGAAAGGAACTCTGAATGCTTCAGCATACCAAGAGAGTTTGGACAGTCAAAGGTTTGTGGATTACCCCGTCCTGTTCCTACATGTCTATGCACCAGTGCACAAAGCCATGGCGCTGTCGCCTTCTTCAGCAATGGCTCCTTTTTGGCTTCTGTTGTGGGTGGTTCCATGTTATCCATGCAGCTTATTGGAGAGCAAGGAAAAACACAAGCCACCTTCAGTAGAGAACCTTTTTTTTTTTTTTTTTAAACAAACTTTATGGAGATCTTTGTGAAGGTACAATGTGTACATCCGCAAAAGTGATGCACATCGTGAAAGCAGATTGATTATCTTTGGGTTTAGAATACGAAACATTTGCAAACATCTGCTTTTACTTTGGAAAACAATGATCAACATTTCCCCCTATTTTCTGACATGTTACAGACCAAACCAGTAACTGAATCATAACCAATTTATGGGGAAAAAAATCATTTAATCTATTACAAAAACAATTATTTGCAGCTGCAGTATGAATAACCTGTAATTGACATGTAGTTGAACCTGAAGCAGCCTCAGAAATATATATCAAACTAGTAGCCCTTTGCAGTAATCAGTACCCAAGAACTAGCCTTGGTTCTTTCTTCGTGGCTGGTTTTGGGACAGCAGCAGAGGAGTCTTCGTAGGCTTTCAAAACACCATCGTGGAGTGTGTGTGTGTATATATATATATATATATATATATATATATATATATATATATATATATATATATATATTATATTACAGTTAGGTGAACCTTGACTTCAAGGTCATGTGAAAGAGAAGGTGACATTCTTCTATTTGGGTCTTTGAATGGTGGTCTTTGGTTTGTAGTATGGCGATGCATTATAATTGGGGGCAACACAAAGACACACAAGCTGCACATCTCACATGCAACTAGCACTTGTATGATGAAAATGATATACCTTGTAAGATTTTTTTCTATATGACCACTGTGAATGTGAATGTTTTTTTTCATGGTTTTATTGGATTATTTATGTTCCCTTGCAGGTTTCTTCCCTGGTAGTTCCCAAGGGTGTGATGCTTTCCTTCGTCACAAGATGACTTTGATATCTCCATCCATCCTGAAGAAATATGGCATTCCCTTTGACAGGGTGAGCAGCAACTTCCAAAATTGGAAGCAGACATTCATCATATTTATCACGTTCTTTGTTGAAGTCTTCTATACAATTTCTCCTGTCGGTTGGCAGTCCTTAAGTTTACATCAGGAAGTTCACTCAACACTTGTTCTGACTTATAATTGAGGTTTTTTGTTAGAATATAACACAAAATGTGTGTTCTATTATAACCTTTTAGTGGTTGATGGTTGCCAATTCATAACACAGTCTCAGTAATGGGCAGTTAATTCCAAAATAGGCCCTGTGAGAAACTGCAACATTCTTTCCTCAATTTTTTTCCATGTAAATTTAATGTACTTTTTTAAAGCATTCAATTGTATTGTTTCAATGAGCTGCTACTTGTGCGTATGTGTGTGTGTGTGTGTGTGTGTGTGTGTGTGTGTGTGAAGAAGTGTAAAAAGAAAGTTAAGATGGTGACCCCAAGCGGACAAAAATAATACCTGCAGCTCACATGCATATACTGTATGTTATGCTGATATTACAAAATATGAATACAGCTTTAAAACACGGACCTAAATGATAAAATAAATACTTGGTCGCTACTTCATGGATTTCGTCTCGTGAGGGAGTGGTCTGGCATGTAACCCCTGTGATAAACGAGGGATTACTGTACTGTAGTTTTAAATTTAGACTTGGGTAGATGTTAATATTTTATCAAATTAATGTGTACAATATCTAAATACGTTTTCTTTTGTGCCAACAGGTAACTCAGAATGAAGGGGAATTTATGATAACTTTTCCTTATGGCTACCACGCTGGCTTCAACCATGGCTTCAACTGTGCTGAATCCACAAACTTTGCCACTCTGCGTTGGGTTGACTATGGCAAAACTGCTACTCAGGTAAGTAACAAAATAACACAGAACCAAGCAGTTAACTCAGAAATATGAAAACAAGAAATTGCAACGACCAGAGATTTTCTATATAGCGCTTATCCTCATTAGGGTTTGCGGGTCAGCTTGAACCTATCCCAGCTGACTTTGGGCCACAGGTGGGATACAGGCTGTATGGTCACCAGTCACCCGTAGGGCAAGAAATTGCAACATTAAATTTAAGCTTTACAGCGTAAACAGCAAACATACATTCACAATTCAATATTTTTTTGTGTAATTTACACAAAAAATAAGTAATTTTTACACAAAAATATTTTTTTTTTGTGTAATTGAAAATTGGAATAGAACAATATCTAGTACTGCACAGTATTTCTCCAGTAAACCTTTCACTGTGCAGCAGCACTGTGATACCTAGACCTTCATTTCAGAAACTTGTGACTTTGCTTGTAATGCTCTCATTATGGAAAAGGTGAAATGGGTAATAGTAATAATCTAAATCACACAGTGGTGGCTCATAAAGCATGTTACAGGCCAAGGGCTGCTTTTGCCACATTGAACTCGGTAAATTACAAATCTGACTTGAAGCTATCTTAATTTGCAGTTTCTGAATTAAAATTTTTAAAGCGATTACCCTCTAGTGAACTATATGATCCTGAGGGAAAACTGAGCCCTTCCTGAGTCTTGTACCTGACACTCACTTGAAACATTATTTTCTCATTCTGCTTGTAGTTTGTATACTTTTAATTGTTTTCACTGTTGGTCAGGTGGGTGTGGCTGGTTGACAGGGTGTGACATTAATCTAGATACACTTATTGATAGATCATTTAGTATCCCCAGATTGACAATAATTTATTTATTTTTTTTCAATAATTTGAAATACAGTATATTTCCAGACTGTGAAATCCACCAGATTCACACTCAAGTGGACCCTGTCTGAAGTGGAGGCAAGTTGTGTGGGATGCTCCAGTTTTTCTATAGCCAGTGAGAGCATATTTGTGTTGGGGAGCAGAGAGAGAGGCATTTAATAGTCTTATTTGAAGCGTTAACTAAATGATGGAAACAATGTTCATTTGTCTCTTTCTGCCTCCCTCATCCATCATCATCCACAAGACAACATACATACATTGGTTGTGCCATTCAAGTCGTGTCAAAATGCAGTGTATGTTGGATATTGTTTTGCTGGAGAGAGCGGACTACTGTGGTTTTCAGTAATTGAACACAATAAAATAACTTTTCATAATATGGTATATTATTGCTTACTGCAGTAATCAGTGAATTTCTTCTTCAGTCTTCTTATTCGTATTCTGAGAGTATTGCTTATTAAAAAGACAAGACAAGAAAGTGTTAAGTGCATGTAGCAAAATCAACACTGATCATTGAAAAAGGCATCCAGTAGTGCATCACTGGTGAGTCCTTCACCCATTAAGAACTTGACCACCTTCGTTCGCATCAGCGGTTATCTGGCGCAGTTGTGAGTTACCTAATTATTATAACTAGGCCAATTCCAACCACTGCAGTGTGCAGTTGGCTAGCTGGCTCTGCCTACACCCCAAAAAATGCATCTTTCCTGGATGCCACAATTTCCAAAACAGCTCAGTAAATTCCCAAGGGAAAAGGTGATTTCACAAATAAGCCTGCTGCCTTTCCGCCAGCCAAAAAAAGCCTGGAAGCCTGTTAGCTTGCGACCTATATGGTGGTTAGCGCCTTTCAGCATCGCAGTGTGGAAAGCCACGTGACGGCCCAATGGGATATAATCCAGCCACCAGAGGCTTTACATGGATACATTTTCATGGTTCAAACACGTGTAGGCATAAGCAAGTTGCTAATTTTAACGGGCGTGGTTTGGTGCATTCAGCGGACATGCCCGCAGCGTTTGTGCGAAGACAACTGCTTGATATTTCACAATTTTGAAACCTCATTTTATATACTCGCAGAATTTTTTTTGAATCATTCTAATTTGGCAGGATGTGGTTTGTCAAATTTAGAAGACTTATAGTTTCACTTTACCAGGGACTTTAAATACCTTGAGCACACACAACATGATGTGACATAGCCCCACAGCGACTTGTTTCTAGAGTGGTCGATTCATCTGTTGTTTTTTTTACCCCAGTGTACCTGCCGCAAGGATATGGTCAAGATCTCCATGGATGTTTTTGTCCGCTGCCTCCAGCCAGATCGCTATGAACTGTGGAAGCAGGGAAAAGACATCATAACATTGGACCACAGTCGGATCACGGAGCTCAGTTCCCCAGAATTGCAGCGCTGGAGACAGAATCGTGTCACATACAGAGCCAACATTCTGCGGAGGTAAGCCATGTCTCAATTTTAAAAGTTTTACTGTGCAGATAAGTTTTCTGAATATGTGATTTGACACTCTCTCTTACCTGTCCCAGGGCAATGCAGAAAATGAAACAGTTCCGCCGTCTTAAGTTAGAGGAGGTGAAGGTGCTGGCTGAAGAGGGCATTGAGTTAAATGCTACTGAATACCAGCGTCAAGTGGAAGAGCGGGAAGCCCAGCGGAAGCAGGAGCGAGAGGAACGTCTAGCCAGAGAGGCCATGATCACCCTTGAGGCCCTGGAGCGTAGGGAACTGGAGGCAGCAGAAGCTGCCTCGAGAGCAACTGAAACTTCAGCTCAAGAGGGTAAGGCGTTATAGAGCAGTTAAGAGCTTAAATGGGGTTTTTTAAAGTAGAAATTTAAATTAGGGCTGCACGATTAATTGCATCTGCAATAATATCACTATATGATAAAAGACAATTTGCTAATTGCAAAGACTGGTCATTGGGAGCAGAGTGGTGCAGAGCAGGCTGGGAGAGAAGTCTGCGCTGCACTTAATGCCTGTGGTGCGTATCGTATACCTGTGTTATTATTAGTTGTCCTAGGACAAGCAACTCAAGCCTACAAACACCAGCAACATCATTCATAGGCAATATAGGTTAAGTGTCTTGCTCACAACGACGTCATGTGCTCTGGCAGGGATACGAAACTCGACTCTCTGGTTGCAGGACATAGACTTATCCTCTACGCCACGCCGCCCCAAGTAGATAAATTGTCTTTCATATTGATTCATTCGTTCATTTGCCCCTAGCATAAGACTAAACAATTAGTGCATAATAAATCTATTGTTTCTTGTAATACACATTAATTTATTGCTTGTGTTAGTTGAGAAATATATGAGAAGACGACCTTGAAAAAGTAACTGCATATTAAATTGCAATCGCGGTATTGCGGGAAAAAAAAAAAAAATCACATTTATCATTCAGCCCTAATTTAAATACAGCATTGTTTTTTTTCCCCATTTATCTTTGCCAGAACCTGAGGCCCAACAGCAAAACATGACTGAGAATATGACAGAGGATGTTCAAATAAAACAGAAAAGTAAAGCCATCACTGGATTTCAAGAAGCATTTGAACAGTTTGCTGCATCACGGTCTGTCATCTCAGATGACACAGAGGAAATAAGTTGCAACCAGGTATTTTACAACTTAAAAATATATTGATCCTTAAATGCATCACATGGATTGTAGTAGACAAGCTTATTTTCAATATGCTAGCTTGGTTTGTCTCATTGGGGGAAAAAAAACTGTTTGTCAGGCAAGCTACTCCGAGGTGAAGATGACAACAGAGGTAAAGAAGAGCCGACGCCACCCCCTCACCAAACCTCCCATGCGGTCTCCTTTGTCTGTTGTCAAGCAAGATCCGACTGGTTCCAAAGGTATCATGCCATTGATTTTACTTTTATCTCACTGTTACTGTTAAAGGGGGTGATTAAATGCTACTTTGTCCCTGATTAGTACTAACCCACATTAATCCACTTAGATTATTTTTAATCTATGATTTTCCTTGTGCTCTTTGTTCCATCTGCTACACTATATAGCATTGGCAGTGAAGAGAATGATGATTTCCCCATTATTGATCTAGAGCGAGCAAAACGAATGAGACTACAGCTCCCTTTAGGGATAATAAATTCAAAACTGTAAGCCTTTACCTTTTCATGTTTTGTTTTGGTATCCTGACTGACACTTAGTGATCTAGGGATCATGACTTTCAATTAACTGCTTTCAAAGTCACTTAAAATCTGAGACCGGAGACCCAACAAGAGACTTGTCCTTCCGAAAGGGTGGATGGCAGACAAGGCAAAACAGAAAATGATGGGCGTAAGAAAAGTGTAATTAAATGGAAACTTGAGAGCTCTTCCTGTATCCCGACAAATTGTCTGGATCTGTAGCTTCAGGGGATTCACTGAAAAACTGATTCCCATTTTTTTGAGAGCAAGGTGTTGAATCCTCTGCTATTTGTGTCCATCAGCCAATTATACTTCAAGTGCTGTCCCAAACAAAATGCTTTTCTTGCTGAATGTTCACTGGTTGATACCATTTTGGGGAATCTGAAAAAGGCTTATACATTTTCTATAAAAGACAGTTAATTTGTTGTTTTTATAAATGAGTAAACTTCAGATTCTTAATGCTATGCAATTCATCATCAGAGCTTTCAACGCCCATGGCACTGGAAAGCAGCATGAAGAAACAGGAGCACCTGTGGCAGAATCGCTCCCGCAATTTCTTGGCTGAGAAGGCCTTCAATTCCGCTGTGTCAGTACTCCAGCCACATTGTGCTGTCTGCTCCCTCTTCTGTCCATACAAGAAGGTACTTCACTGCAGAATTCTACATAGTAGGTTGCCAAACAGGCGGAACGGTGTATAGCACGTTGGCCTCACAGTTCTGGGGACCCGGGTTGAAATCTGGCCTCGCCTGTGTGGAGTTTGAATGTTCTTCCTGTGCCTGCGTGGGTTTTTTCTGGGTACTCCATTTTCCTCCCAAATCCCAAAACCTTGCATGGTAGGTTAATTGAAGACTCTAAATTGCCCGTAGGTCTGAATGTGAGTGTGAATGGTTGTTTGTTTATATGTGCCCTGCGATTGGCTGGCAACCAGTTCAGGGTGTACCCCGCCTCTCGCTCAAAAATAATACGGATAGGCTGTAGCACGCATGCGACCCTAGTGAGGATAAGCAGTACGGAAAATGGATGGATGGAGATTGCCAGACACTGGTATTAGGCGTTACGTTATTGTAGCATGGAAATGGGGATTTTATATAGCCCTGAAAAGAAAATTCTTAAAGGGGAACTAAACCCAATATGTCAAAACATTATATTTTAAATGTGCATAGCTTCCTTACCTGATGGTGTATGTTTGAATCTATGAAGTATTTATTCTATAAAATATGTTTAAACATTGCATCTTCTCGCCTATGGGGGCTGCTGTCTTTTTACTTTAGCGAGTGTGTGAATTCGCGAGAATGTGACATTTATCAGCCCTTCCGTCTCGCCTTATTTACTGACAAAACCAGACAGACTTGGTAAATATTCAGCAATGGCACGCTACATGGGTCAGATCCACTCATTTAGCCAGCTAATGGTGGACATGTGACTCTGCTGACTCGAGACAGCTGTGCTCGCATCCTTCAAGTTGGTATCTCACCTTATATTCCCATCCTATACTGTTGCCACCAACGTCAACACAACACCATCCTGAAATCATATTCAATCGCTTATTTAATATGCTAAAAAATTGCTGTCATTGTATAAAATTGCATAATACGGCCCCACTCTACTAGTGCCGATTGCCCTGGAGGCTCATGACAACCGGTGGACTACTTTTCAAAGGCAGTTTCATAGGCGAAAATTAATCTGCACAATTATCTTTTACAATTACATTTTTAACAAACCAGGCTTAAGGCTGCCTAATACCAAGCGACACATTCGAACTGGTTTTGCATTCAAAAATGTATTTGCCGACGCACACCATCGCATCTTACAGCCAATCAAATTGCACATAAGCTTTCACACACGCTGAAAATACATTTATGGGTTTTAAGCAAGCAAGACACCGGACGGCTGCCGCACCGCCCCAAGCCATATAAATAGTAGATAAGGAATAAAATATTGTGCTTTGCCTCAGTCCATAACTATATTCATAATGTATAACGTGCCCGTCGATAAAAAAGCGAAGCTTGTGACCAAAATCTATGTGAGCGACACGTACCTCAACGGGTACGTTCAAATGAATGGAGTCAGCGAGACTCCCTTAAAATATCCACACGCTCGCTTTTATTCTCGCCCACGTCTTCTCTCTTCAGCATCCCGCTTCTTCCTTATCAATCTATATTTTTTACGGTTTATGAAAGTACAATTTACTGTATATACACCATCAAACACCTATACAGACTCCCTGTTCAGGACGTACATATATGAGATCTACTCAATGAGAGGGGGTGCGTCTGCAACTCTTAGTTTTATGCGATGATCCCGTCTAATCGTGCTTAACCGTATCGCGCAATGTGTGGCAGGCCTTACGCAAATACAGCAGGCAAAACGTACACTAGTTTCAACCTCACTTCCGATCTGCGGCTGATGACTACATGGCGTTCCCTGTACGTTGATAAATTATTGCATTTAATTATTATTCCATGGTACCCTTGAAGGTGAAGGGTCTATTTTCTTAAAATGACTTCACTATAATTAAAGCTGACAGGCCAGACTTCATTTAAGTTTCATGCCATAAGTTGTGGTAAATGCAGAACAACATTGTCCAGAATGCCTGGATGGTATGATTGGTTACAGCAGCGCATTGGCTGCACACTGCCAGTGGCCTGCACTTGCTTTGACAACTCAACCCCCCCCACACACACACACACAACATGCCTTTTCATTGCTAGTGAATGTCATTCTATTTAAAAAAAAAAAAAAAAAAAAAAAAGAGTAGACCATTAAATGAGCAAACTTATTTTTGTACATCTCGTTAAAATTTTAAATCAATCAAGCAAAAATTATTAGACTACACAATGACCCTTTATTTCTGCCAATGTTGTTATTCTTTACATGAACACAGAGGTTGAAGCTGAATATTAAAGTCCGATATTTGTGCAAATCAGTAGTATCAATGTGGTAAATCAAGTTGATATTATTTTCCTGTCTTTTTAGCCACATCACGAGCCCATCAATGCAAATGACCGCCAGCGCCCCTATGTCCCACGTCCTGGAAGTCGAACTCGCCCAATAGTTCCTGAGATGTGCTTTAGTGTTGGGACAGGCAGCACTGAGCCTCCCCCCACGAGCAACTACATTGGGGAGGATGGAACCAGTGTCTTGATTTGTTGCTCCTCATGCAACATGCAGGTTCATGCCAGTAAGTAGTCTTAAAGGATTCCAAACAACCAGGCGAACCACTCGTATTTGCATTGTACAAAGTAAAGTAGGTCTTGTTAGAGTTCTTACCATATGTGGTATATGTCTGTTTAATTTTGTGTCATCGTGACTAAACGTGATGCGTACAGTATCAGGAGTCATCACAGAGGCAGTTTCTAATTTTTCAATAGCTCTTGCTTTAGTGAATTTGTTTCATTCCTGATTTGTAAAAATCTGAGAGGTCCATCTTTTGTCACCCTACTTGGAATATTGTCCATGATGAATTTCGTCATTAACAGAAGGCTAAGACTCATCTAATTTTGCAGACTGACTGATAGGCCCTTTGATGGTTATGTGATGTTTTCTTGTGTGATTATTCCACTTAGGAGTAGTCATGGCAGTCAATGCTGACGATCAAGAAACAAAACAAAAAAAACTCTTCCATGTCATTTCTTCACATTAAATTTGTGAGAAATTTAGGCAGAGATGGTTTAATATCAGCTTAAATCATACATTGATATGGAGCAAAAACACATGTATGACCAAACACACCCTGTCTCAGGGAGTGTCACAAATACACAACCATCCTCCTCGGCTCTTGTCAGCCCTTAAGCTGCAGTAAAGCTTTCAAAAAGAGGAGTTCATTAGCCGTCAAAGGCTGAGCTGGACTTAGGCGGGGGAGGCAGCACTTCTATTGATAAGAGAAAAAGAAATAGGAAGAACTGATAAATACCCCGCCTCCCGCCCGAAGATAGCTGGGATAGGCTGCAGCAGCCCGCGACCCTAATGAGGATAAGCGGTAAAGAAAATGGATGGATGGATGGATGTTAAAAGTGCCCTTAGTTCTTGTTGTCTGAAGTGGGCTTTCAGCTAAATAACATAGCTTCTCTCTCTTGCAGGTTGTTTTGGTATCAACCCCGACACAGTCCAAAAAAAGTGGACATGTTCCAGATGTGTGGCAGGTGCCTGGGCAGTGGTATGTGTCACATACTACTTTGTTTTCCAAATTTCCACAAACCAAAGTTACTTTGTCTTGATAAGGACAATGTATGAAACATTAGATGATCTGAATTAATCCATGTATCTGTCCTGTCAATTTTTTTTTTGCTTTTCAGGAGTGTTGCCTCTGCAACTTGCGGGGAGGAGCCTTGAAGATTACCATAGACAACAGGTATCTTGTGGTCAGCCACATACCCAAAACAAGTACAGTACAGAACACAATTGTCCTACCCAAACCACGAAACTATGGAAAGCCTAAGGTCGAAGTGAGTCCTTTCCGGGACACTTACACACCTCCAATTATGTTTGCATTTCATAGGAAATAATGGAAATGGAAATATTCTGTTCCATGCTCTAACTGTCAAACCTGACATTATTTAAACCTGTATCATTTGTTAGCCAATAGAGCTTTTTGTATGAAATAGTCAATGTAATGCATACAATAAACTTTATTGGCACGTCTTGGCAGTAGTAGGGACCTTTAGCATCCAGATGGTCCATATTTCACTAACAAATTCTATTGGTGTACTTTTTGCTCAAGAAAATGAAAATGGCTGTCCTTTCTAATAATTTCAGTCTGTTTTGGAGCAATCGGTAAATAACTTATTCATCCATCCATTTTCTGAGCCGCTTCTCCTAACTAGTGTCGCGGGCATGCTGGAGCCTATCCCAGCTATCATCGGGCAGGAGGCGGGGTACACCCTGAACTGGTTGCCAGCCAATCGCAGGGCACATCCAAACAAACAACATTCGCACTCACATTCACACCTACGGGCAATTTAGAGTCCCCAATTAATGCATGTTTTTGGGATGTGGGAGGAAACCGGAGTGCACGGAGAAAACCCACGCAGGCACGGGCAGAACATGCAAACTCCACACAGTCGGGACTGGGGATTGAACCCCGCTCCTCAGAACTGTGAGGCTGATGCTCTAACCAGTCGTCCACTGTGCCGCCAAAATAACTTATTATTATATTAAATTACCTACTCAAATGTATCTAACCTCACTATTTTCACTTGTCTAAACAAAAGATCCAGACTTATATTACAGGCGGCAATTCCGCCACAGAACACATACTAGTTTAGTAATTAAATTTGCTCGTCTTCCGTTGCTTGTGGACAGACCAATATCTGTCTGAATCAAATAGTTGTACTCATAAGTTTACAAACCCTGGGAGAATTTATGATTTCTTGGCCATTTTCCAGAGAATATGAATAACACACAAACCTTTCTTTCACTCATGGTTAGTGCTTGGATGTGTTTACTCTGTGTTTACTCTTTTTAAATCATAATGACAACAGAAACTACACAAATGACCCTGATCAAAAGTTTACATACCCTTAAGGGGGGTGGGGGTGGGGCGCAATACACTGTATTAAAAACTCAGGTATGTAAACTTTTGATCGGTGTCATTTGTGTAGTTTCTGTTGTCATTATGATTTAAAGAGAAAACAGTTGTTTGATAATAAATGGCTTCACCCAAGCACTAACCATGAGTGAAAGAGGTTTTTGTGTTAACATTCATTTTCTCAGAAAAATGGCCAAGAAATCATCAACTCTTCCAGGGTATGTAGACTTATTAGCACAACTGTATGTCATCAGAAAACAAGCCTAAAATGAGCATACAGACATCACTTGTAAGTCCAGAAGTGTGGAATAAGTGAAAATGTTCATAGTATTTGAGAGGTCCTTTAAAGTTTTATTATTGCGTCTGCTCTTGAAACAGGTGGGTCCATATCATCTGTGCCATTGCTGTGGCCGAAGCTCGGTTCATCAATGTCATTGAAAGGGAGCCGGTGGACGTCAGTGCTGTTCCAGAAACACGGAAAAATTTGGTAAGTTAATGTAAAACATAGAAAATGTTATCGAGCAAGGCAATATCAAATAGACAGGAGAGAGAAGAATCTCCCTTTATAGAATAAACACCCTTCCTGCACTCATTGCTAACTGCGGCTGTGTGATATCCTTATTTGCTGTTCCATGGTCCCCTTATTCAGGTGAACATATGCACACTACACTGTAGCATATCTTTCTTGTTCATTGACTGTGTAGCCATCCATCTATCAGGTTACCTTTGTGGATAGGTTAGTGGTGTCTTTTTCAAACTGAGTGAGAGATGGAGTAAAGTGATTGTGCTTGGGGGTGATGACTACACAAATGTAATATGTCCAACCACCAAATGATCAGCATCAATTCTTAAGGTGGGGACAATTTCCCAATTGCTGTTGTTTTTTAACATAACTTCGTCGTCTTGACGTCTCCTTCCTTCCGTCCTTCCTTCCTTCCCTCTCTCTCAATCTCTGCTTCTCCGTTTCTGCTCCTTCTCTCCTCATTCAATCCCACTTCACAGGCAACAGCATTGCATGCTGCTGCATAATCACAAATGTTACCGCTCTCCTTTTACCATTCTGTGAATAATCTATCAAAGACACGCTGGGTGACATTTACATCTGAGTGCTGTCAAAGCAGGTTTTCCCCAGCTTGTCTTACAAGAGCAAGAGAGATAAGAGGGAGAGCTCTGTTCTAACGATTCGAAAGACTGAGCTGATCAGATGTGAACACGCAACTTCAGAACCAGCAATATTCAGCAACTTGACTCCTCTTCAAATTTGAATTTGGGCTGTTCAAGAATGCAGAAATTTCATTGGTTTTGCTCATTGCTATGAACCACAGCAGCGCTTCTATTTTTCATGATCGAAAAAGGACTTAATGATAATGCTCTTTATCGCTAATTTACTTTTCTTCTTAGATCTACTGCTTCAACATCACATATCGCTGGCGTCTGGCCGAAACCCCCCGTGTCCAAATTTGGTCCTGAAAAGTGATAATTTTGGAGATGCAAGGTTTCTGCCAGTCACCACCTATATGAATATAGAATATCGTGTCATTATTTTATTTTAACTTTTTGAAAATATGGGGCATGTTACAGTTGTGGGCACTGAAAATGTTGAATGGACAACTAAGGGTCAACTAGAATTTGTTCATTTTACATTCCAACCATAATCTCAAACCTACGCACATTTTTATTTTATTATTACCATAATTTATCGTGTATAATACGCTCTTGAGTATAATGTGACCCCCAAATTGGACCCCAAAAATAAGGAAGTCTTCTACCGATGTATTTTGCACACAATGGCTTTCTCACTGTTCATATTTTTATATGTCAGAAATAGTTAATGATCATCCACATTGAATACGTTATATATAATACACAAATACAGTGAGACAAAAAAGTATGTATTCAGCCACCAATTGTGCAAGTTCTCCCACTTAAAAAGACAAGAGGCCTGTAATTTTCATCATAGTTACACCTCACCTATGAGAGACAAAATGAGAGGGGGAAAAAAAATCCAGAAAATCACATTGTCTGATATTTAAAGAATTTATTAGCAAATTAGGGTGGAAAATAAGTATTTGGTCACCTACAAACAAGCAAGATTTCTGGCTCTCACAGATCTGTAACTTCTTCAAGAGGCTCATCTGTCTTCCACTTGTTACCTGTATTAATGGAACCTGTTTGAACTCATCAGTATAAAAGACACCTCCACAACTTCAAACAGTGACACTCCAAAATCCACAATGGCCAAGACCAAAGAGCTGTCATAGGACACCAGAAACAAAAGTGTAGACCTGCACCAGGGTGGGAAGACTGAATCTGCAATAGGTATGCAGCTTTGTGTGAAGAAACAAACTGTGGGAGCAATTATTAGAAAATGGAAGACAGACAAGACCACTAATAATCTCCCTCGATCTGGGGCTCCACACAAGATCTCACCCTGTGGGGTCAAAATGATGACAAGAATGACGAAATCCTGCAGTGCCAGAAGTGTCCCCCTGCTTAAGCCAGTACATGTCCAGGCCCGTCTGAAGTTTGCGAGAGAACATTTGCATGATCTAGAAAAGGACTGGGAGAATGTCATATGGTCAGATGAAACCAAAATAGAACTTTTTTGTAAAAACTCAACTTGTGTCTGGAGGTTAAAAAATGCTGAGTTGTATCCAAAGAACACCATACCTACTGTGAAGCATGGGGTTGGAAACATCATGCTTTGGGGCTGTTTTTCTGCAAAGGGACCAGGACGACTGATCCGTGTAAAGGAAAGAATGAATGGGGCCATGTATAGTGAGATTTTGAGTGAAAACCTCCTTCCATCAGCAAGGGCATTGATGATGAAACGTGGCTGGGTCTTTCAGCATGACAATGATCCCAAACATTTACATTGGCAGTCTGCGCGTTTTCGCCCCCTCCCCCGTCCAGGCAACAAAGGACTGGCTTCGTAAGCCAGTCTCCATATCTCAACCCCATAGAAAATCTTTGGAGGGAGTTGAAAGTATGTGTTGCGCAGCGACAGCCCCAAAACATCACTGCTCGAGAGGAGATCTGGGTGGAGGAATGGGCCAAAATACCAGCAACAGTGTGTGAAAACCTTGTGAGGACTTACAGAAAACGTTTGACCTTCGTCATTGCCAACAAAGGGTATATAACGTATCGGTAACACTAACCAAATGCTTGTTCTAGGTGGTGACAATGAGTCATCGGTCGTGATGCGAAACTCACTCGTGGTATAAAATAATCAAACATTAGTTAGCACAACAACAAGATAAAGAGGGGATAGTTTCTTAAGTGGTCACTCATCTATATAGCACAGTAGTTGCAATTGTTTTAAAATGTTTATTAAAGCAACAACTTGATAAAACAAGTTACAAGTAGTTAAAAACATCTCCGCCGCAGACCAACTCTGATACCAAACTGCCACGTTTTCAAGTGCGCAAACGATGACCGTGCAGCGTCGGAGATATTCCTAGCATGCCAAGCGTCATTGTAAATGGTTAAGAATGTTGTGTTATGTCAGTTATTGTCAAGTATCCCCTAAATAGTGTTACTATACCGTATGTGTATTTATCCCCCCTCTTCATCTTGTTGTGTGGTAACTAATGTTAGATTATTTCTCACTACGAGTGAGTCTTGCATTGCGACTGATGACTTGCCTTGTTGTCATTGACTTGAGCAGGTGAGGGGTAAGCATCTGTCTTATTAAAGTAGCGTGTCTCTTCATCAAAGTTCCAGAGCTTTTTCTCCGATTAAATGATTCGTCTGTAAAGTGATATGATTCTCAGATTAATGTATAATGATTGTATAATATTGTATGTATAAAATTGTATGTATAGACACTATATATTCCATTGCATATATTGCACTCGTGCCCTTTAGTTTGATGTGTAGGAATTTGTTAACTTTGTTTTCATACCTATGTATAATACGCACTCTTGACTTTTGGCTAATTTTGGAGGAAAACATGCACATTCTGTATGAGAAATTACGGTATTTGACTATTTTGCAACTACATTTATTCTCCTACAGTGTCGAGCTCTGATTTGTAGAAAAGATATTGAAGGACTTATATATTATATTATAGATGTTGGAGGAAAATCTGACCACAAAATCCTTTGGAATATTACCTGGACATCCAAATGTCCTGCACCAATACGAAAATAATAATTGAAATTATTTTATGGCTTTGCGCCCAGCTACCCACTCTAAAAATTTGCAAAACCCTGTGAGACACAAAAAGAGGGATTGACAAGTGTGAATGTGTGAGAAAGCGAGAGGAAAATGAAGAATAGTCTTTGAGAAATGATGGGGTCACACAACAGGATAATGTATCAAGTCCATTTATTACTGAACATCATGATAGTATGCCGTAACATAATGATTGTAATACCTGCAGGTACTCAATGCATTGTATTGAAAACATCACTCAATATGACCTGACACATTTCGCCTCTGGTACTCATTTTGTCTTTCAGGTTGTATGCTGGCATTTTGTCTTTCTCTTTTACTTTCCGGTTAAATTTGAATCGAGGTACAAGTAAAGCTGGCTGTCTGTTGTGTGAGGCAAATATAAAGCATCAAAGGTGGTGAAACATTTCTGGTGATTGGAAAAGGTTTGCTCCTGGAATAGGGACTCATTACAAGTAGTCGAATTGCCGCTAAAGCCAGAATTATGGCAGACTTGGGGTGGGTTTAATACGCCAGTGTGAGGATAAAATGAAGCAATTTGTAGAATGGATGCTCTCCAAGGGGTATTTGCAAACTTGTGCAAGAGCTGAGATGGGGAAGCTGATGCAAGACTCCCAAAAGGACGTCAAGATAGAAAAACTTTGAATTCACAAGGTAGCAGTGACAAATCCCCATAACCATATAATTGACACTGTGCTCATTGTCTTTTGTTCTCATAGGTATGCGTGTTTTGCTATGGCAAGAGTGACAATAAGAACCGCGGTGCTTGCATCCAGTGTTCCGAGGAGAACTGCGCAACATCTTTTCACGTTACCTGCGCCCAAATTGCTGGAGTTGTCATGACACCAGCCGACTGGCCCTACGTTGTGTCTGTCACCTGTCACAGGCATAAAACGTTGATTCCAAAGGTAAGAGAATATTAGTCATTCAAACTGCTCTAAGTGCTAGAGGGCACTGCATCCTTTGCACAATTGTCAAAAATAAATAAATAAATAAATAAATAAAATGTACCGGCATTACCAGATAACTAGCAACCCTTTATTGCTCAGTGACTGTTTTTCTCGCCGTCGCTCTCGTCATAGGCGGTTTCGTACTCCTTGAAACCTGGCATCTAGCGGCAACGGTACTTTTACTCCATTGCAATGATCTAAATGTCGCTCGCTGTTTTTATTTATTAATTACTGCTTATTTAGCCGGCAAGGTGGGTGACTCGTTAGCACATCTGCCTCACAGTTCAAACCCCCCCCGCGTCTGTGGAGTTTGGACGTTCTCCCCGTGCCTGGCTGGGTTTTCTCCGGGCGCTCCGGTTTCCTCCCACATCCAAAAAACATCCGTGGTAGGTTGATCGAGGACTCTAAATTGCCCGTAGGTGTGAATGTGAATGTGAATTGTTGTTTGTTTCTGTGTGCCCTACGATTGGCTGGCGACCGGTTCAGGGTGTACCACGCCTCCCGCCCGAAAATAGCTGGGATAGGCTCCAGCACGCCCGCAACCCTAGTAAGGATAAGCGGTAAAGAAAATGGATGGATGGATGGATGGATGGATATTGCTTCATCATCAACTATTTTGTGCGTGAGACTACAACTTCAACTTCCGCATTGGGCGTTGTTTGCGCCATCTAATTTAAGCGCTAGTGACGTTTATGTCTAGTACACCAATCAAATGACACAAGAAAGTCACATGACCTCACACAACATCTTCTATTGGATTTCCTGGACATGGGTATTAACACTAGATAAACCAGCCCAGTTGATCGTCGTGCCTAAATGGCCACCATTATGGGATGGTCGTCGTTACCATGAAGGCAACGGCGCGCTCCTCTTGTTTACATTTAGACGAACAAAAACAACAACTTGCATATATTGTAGTATTTGTCTGGCACTGTCTGCCCAAACGTGGATATTTCAGCACATTTAAAACACCGTGCAATAAATTGCAAATGTTGTTTTCTTTTTAATTGTTTGTGCTATTTACTCAGTACGTGAGTAATTATTTCACTGTGTACTTTTTAGTCTTATTCAAGCATTTTTTTGGAGGACTACTTTTTACTTGAGTCACATTATTGTCAAGTAACTATTCATACTTGAGTACAATATTTGGCTACTATACCCACCTCTGGAGTGGACATCCTCTATTGCTACTCTTACGTTTAAGCAACATTTTGCTCATCAGATCATCCACTGTTGTATTTGTTGCACTGGTCTTTTGTATTTTCTCCTTGAGGTGCTGCGGGTCGTGGCCCTGGTTGCCGTCCCAGCGGAACCTCGAAGCGCACGTAACATCTGTGACAAGAGCTGATCCGCTAGGACATCTTGTATTAATTAGGAAATGCGCCTACAATTATCAAATTATTTTACAAAATGTAATTTAATATATAATTTAGTATTTATTTAGCAACTATATCGACACCTATAATTGATGAGCAACAAATCCAACAGTGCGGTGTTATTAGAGACTCTCAGATACCCTGCAGAGAAGATGTTCATTCTTTCGCATCCAGACTGAAAATGAATGGTGCTTGCACAAAACCAACATATCCCCGTCGCTTCACAATGGCAGATCTCATGGCCAGAGAAAATCGGGGGATGTTATTAAATTTGCCTAATTGTGACATCCCAATTCAAAATGGCTTGCTCACAAAGACTTTTGCAGAAATTGGCAAGTAAAGATTTACGTTGTTCCTTAATTTCACACAAAATCTTGTAATAAAAACAGATCAAATTTGAGTAGCTCATTTCGAAATGTACATAGTCACGAATTACCTGCATGATTAAATCTTAGTTCAACACTACAGCAAACTACAATAATCAAATTATTGAATGAATGCCTTATTGACAATGAATCAAATTCTGTTGTATTTAATGAAGTCAGGAGTGAGTTTACTTTTGATTGATTATGTTGTATTTTATTTCCCCAGCCACGAACGCCGGCAAAAATCCCCCAGGGCCCGACCCTGGGTCAAAGGGTAATTGGCCGCAACACTGATAGTTGGTATTACCATTGTACCATCATCGGCATGGCATCACAAACCTTCTACGAGGTCAACTTTGACGACGGCTCATACTGTGACAACATTTACCCGGAAAACATAACAGTGAGTGCCTTACAGACAAACTGAAGTTTCCTAAACCAACGTAGTGTCATTGTTACTGTTTGGGAAAAATACAAAATAAAATGGCATACATTGGACCTAAAAAGCAGAACACCGGACTGTGTGAATCAGGTCTGCTGGAAGATGACCTCTCATCAGTCTCCTTTCTCCCTCAGAGTCATGACTGCCTGTGTCGAGGTCCCCCTGATGTTGGGGAGTTGATCGTGGTCAGCACGGCTGATGGGCAGGACCTCAATGCTTCCTTTGTCAAACAACACACCCACAAGGTCTACCAGGTGAATAAGAACAAACACATTATCCTAGTAATACTGAATTTGTCTGTGGAAACTTAAAGGTCCATATTTGGGAGAAAAAGAATGTCCCCATCTTAACACCTTTATATAACTGCGCAGGAACCTTTTAAGTAAAATTTGAACATTCTAGTCCGTGAATGCAAATTTACTACAGCAAAAAAAGCTAAATGACGTTTAAGCAATAAAATGTGTGCATGTGATTTCAAGTCACCTTGCGTGAAAACTTCACAGAGGTATTTATTATTAAGCAGCCTGGACAGTGATGCATCTATTCCCAAATAGTCGGCCACCTGGCCAAGTTGCACAAGCGCCCAAGTCGACTCGTTGCTGCCATCCTAAGCATGCAGCGGTGGGCATAATACTATGTATAATTCTATATTGTTGTCAAGCATGGAATCTTTGTGGTGGGATATGCTTCTATATCAACGAGAAATGGTGTACGGACGTCACAGAGCTCAGCACACACTGCAGCCCGCATTTGGAGTCGCTGTTTTTGAACATTCTACTTGCCGCGTGAATTTGCATCGTTCATACTACCTGGCGTGTACATTCTGCCTCAAGCTAATATGAACGTCGCACTGCTAATGCTCGCCAAACAAGTCAACAAAATTGAAAAAAAAAACACCCGGACTCATCCCTCATTATTCTCGGGGACTTTAACAAAGCTAAACTCAACCACGAACTCCCTAAATACAAGCAGCACATCGACAGTCCTACCAGGGAAAATAACATTTTGAACCGCTGCTATACTACGCTAAGAAACGCATGCCGTGCCAAACCTCGTGCAGCACTGGGCTCGTCTGATCACTGCTTAATTCACTTAATACCGACATACAGGCAACTTAAATGCGCAAAGTCTACAGTGAAAACAGTGAAAAAGTGGACCAATGAAGCAAAGATGGAACTTCAAAGCTGTTTAGACTGGACAGACTTGAGTGTCTTTGAAAATTCAGCTGTCAGCATGGATGAATATACGGACACCGTCACATCCTATATCAGTTTCTGTGAAGATGGGTGTGTACCAACAAAGTCATTTCGCACATTCAACAACATTAAGCCGTGGTTCACTGCCAAACTTAAGTAGCTTCGCCACCCTGAGGAGGACGCATATCAGAGCGGGGACAGGGCGCTGTATAATCGCGCTAGAAACCAGCTGACTAAAGGAATTAACATTGCAAAGAGGAACTATGCAGCAAAGTTGGAAAAACAGTTTAGCGCTAACGACTCTAAATCAGTCTGGCATGCATTCCAATCGCTGACAAATTACAAGCGACGATCCCCCCAAGCTCAGAAAAATAGCACACTGGTCAACGACTTGAATACTTTCTACTGCAGATTTGAAAAGGACACTTTCACACCCCACACCCACCCGCCCGCACCACCGACCACTATCACACCACCGACTTCTGCGTTAACCATCCGCGAACAGGATGTGAGACGCACCTTCAAACAACAAAAGACTAACAAAGCGGCAGGCCCAGACCATGTGTACCCATCCTACCTCAAACTCTGCGCGGACCAGCTCGTTCCAGTCTTCACACAGCTCTTCAACAGATCTCTGGAACTGTGCGAAGTACCATCCTGTTTCGAATGCTCCACCATCATTCCAGTCCCCAATAAACCTACAATCTCGGGTCTAAATGACTACAGGCCTGTCGCCTTGACATCTGTGGTCATGAAGTCCTTTGAACGTCTCGTGCTGGACCACCTCAAGAGCGTCACAGGTCCCTTGGTGGAACCCCTGCAGTTTGCCTACCGAGCGAATGGGTCTGCGGATGATGCAGTCAACATGGGACTGCACTTCATCCTAGAACACCTCGACAGTGCAGGGACCTACTCGAGGATCCTGTTCATGGACTTCAGCTCAGCGTTCAACACCATCATCCCTGAACTCCTTTCCTCCAAGCTTCTCCAGCTCAGCGCCTCGCCTGACATCTGCCAGTGGATTTACAGCTTCCTGACGGGCAGGACTCAGCAAGTGAGGCTGGGGTAGACCACCTCATCCACACGCACCATCAGCATTGGGGTGCCCCAAGGTTGTGTCCTCTCTCCGCTGCTCTCCTCTCTCTACACGAACGACTGCACCTCAACGTGCCCGGCTGTAATACTCATGAAGTTTGCAGATGACACCACTGTCATCGGCCTCATCAAGGACGGTGACGGGTCTGCATGTCGACAGGAAGTGGAGCGGCTGGAGCTGTGGTGCGGCCGACACAACCTGGAGCTGAACATGCTCAAGACGGTAGAGATGATCGTGGACTTCAGGAGGCATCCTTCGCCACAGCTGCCCCTGACGCTGTCCAGCTGCCTTGTGTCAACTGTCGAGACCTTCAAGTTCCTGGGAATTACAGTCTCTCAGGACCTGAAGTGGGCAATCAACATCAACTCCGTCCTCAAAAAGGCCCAGCAGAGGATGTACTTCCTGCGGCTTCTGAGAAAGCACGGCCTGCCACGGGAGCTGCTGAGGCAGTTCTACACAGCGGTCATCGAATCAGTCCTGTGTTCTTCCATCACAGTCTGGTTTGGTGCTGCTACAAAAAAGGACAAACTCCCGACTGCAACGGACAATCAAAACTGCTGAAAGGATTGTCGGTACCCCCCTACCCACCCTTGAGGACTTGCACGCTGTTAGAACTAAGACAAGAGCGTGCAAAATCCTCTCGGACCCTCCACATCCCGGTCACCAGCTCTTCCAGCTCCTTCCCTCAGGTAGGCGCCACCGATCAATGCAAACTAGAACTAGCAGACATTTCAACAGCTTCTTCCCTCTTGCAATCAACTTCTTAAACTCCTAACCTACAATTCCATTGCAAAATGCTGGCAATTGTTTTTGTTTTTTTTGTCTTGATTTTATTGTCACATTTCTGTGGGGCCATTTATACATTACTCCTGCACTCACTATAGTAGTCTTGCCACGCTGCACTAATATCTATTTGCATATCTGTTGTTGACCAATACTGGCCACTCATGCCAGAGTAGCATCTGCTTCATTTGCACACTGATTGAGGAGTATCTGCAACAATTGCACAACCAACATTGTCCCAGATTATCTCACTACTCGCTGAAGTCTCGGCGCCCTTTGCACAATGGTCATTGCACCGGACTATTGCAATATTAGTCATTCAAACTGCTCTAAGTGCTAGGGGACTCAGCATCTTTTTGCACAATTGAAAAAAAAAAAAATTATAAAATGTACCGGTATTACCAGATAATGAGCAACCCTTTGTTGCTCAGCGACTGTTTTTTCTCAATGTCTTTATGTCTCAAAAGTATTCTCTATCAATTGACTGTCTGTTGTCGTACTAGACCGGCTCCAACTACCGGAGACAAATTCCTTGTGTTTTTTGGACATACTTAGCAAATAAAGATGATTCTGTTTCTGATTCTGGTTAGCACGTCTGTCTCACAGTTTTGAGATTCATGGTTCAAATTCTAACTCCTTGTGCATGCAAGGGTTTCTCCAGATCAGTCTTCCTCCCACATCCCTTAAAGAAGATACTTGGGCTAAGGGGGAATCTAGAATTCTGTGTGAATGTACAGTATGCATGAAAGGGCGTGTGAATGGTTGTCTTTCTGTGCTCTGTGATTGGCTGGCAACCAGTCCAGGGCCGCCTCTCTCCATTGTCAGCTGTGATAGGTTGCAGCTCACCTGCGACCCAAATTGGGACAAGTGGTATTAAAAAAAAAATGGATGGATGTTAGTTTTAACAGGGTTTGAGTTGCATTGAAGCCAGTGAGGCCTGACCTCAACTGCAACCATCTTTTTAAGATAACTTGTATTATGTAACAATAATATCTGCCTACTTCTTGATGGACCTTTTGTACTATGAAATAGTGTTTCAGAAGCCAACAGATTCATTCAAGTTTACTATGATCTTCCCAGGTTGAGTTTCAGGACAAAAGTCAGCTGTTGCTAAAACAATCAGAGCTCCATCTGCTGGACCAGGAACTGCCCAAGAGGGTCCGAACTCGTCTTGTGAGTGTCCCTCTGAAGGGGGTTGTTTGCTTTGATTTGAAGAGGACATATTATGGAAATTTTGCCTTCGTATTATTTAAAATTTAGTTTTGATTGTTAGTATGCAAATAGTTGGGTCGCTGGAGTGCCTGCCCAGCCATCAAGTTTGAAAGAGGCCCCCGCTACCCGCCTAAAATGATTGATTTCAACCAGTGGATTTCAACTGTACTGTAATTCTTTATCCTTAGTGTATTTTGAGGGCAGAATGTCAGATAGCTTTTAAGTCACCTGGAAGCTGTTTCAAAATGTGAAAAGATTGCACAATATGTCTCCTCCAATAATCATGTTGTAGGAACTTTTGAAGACATTCATTAGTTATTCCTACTTCCTCCCACGATCCCACAATTTGTATTTTTCAGTGTAAATTACAGTCAGAATGATGGGTTTATTTAATCCAGGGTGTACCTGCTTCTCACCCAAAAAACAGCTTCGATAAGGTCTAGCACAGGGATAGCAAAACTTTCGTGCGGAAAGGCCACATTAGATTTTTTTTTAAACGGACAGATGGGCCGGGTCATTTGTTGATAAAGAAAAGGTGAAATAATGTATATAAAACAACCCATTTTTATCATAAAATAATTACTTTAGATTTTTTATTTTATTTATTATTAAGTCATTCACGACTAGCCATTTTCAAAGCAGAGGTCCCTTTATTGTCAACCGTTTTAGAGTATTTTGACCAATCTTCCGAGCCCCCCAGAACATTGTTTTCTGTGCCAATATAAACACCAAACCTTCCAAAAGAAAGAGTAGACTCTTATTTCACCTGAAAGAAGTTTATTACCTTTTTCCAGTCTTTAGTAATCAGTAGTAGAACATGGGCTGTGGCACATCAAACATTAAAACAAAAACAAGACTGAGAAATGGCTTTTAAACGGAAAATGATTATTTATTTACAGATATATAACTATGAAACGTGCCGTGAGCGAGGCTGACTCACCGCATGGCTCGAGTTGAATTCCATTGGCTTTTTGCATGGCATTCCTCATTCACTCCACGAACTGCGTCGTTTTTCGATCGCAACACACACTTTCTACTACCGATCATGAGACATACTCTCTTTATACCATACATACAGGTACATCTCAATAAATTAAAATATGGCAGAAAAGTTAATTTCTTTCGGGATGGAAGCATATTGCTGCCACACCAGAAAAAAATCAATAAGGTTCAGTATCACGTTATAACGTGATAAGTTACAGCTGAAAACTATCACGTTATAACTTGATACTGAACCTTTTTTATTGTTTCTGGTGTGGCAGCAATACACTTCTGTACTTTCAGTAGTCATACATTATATAGATTAATTAAACACTTGGGGGAAAATACTTTTTAGAGAGCAAATTTCTGCCCAATTTGTACATTATAAAAAATTTCCATTGTTTCTTGATTGTTAAAGTAATATTCTTGTTCCTAGAGATGGTGAATTTTGTGTGTGTTGTCCATCTCTTTAAGTAGTTTAACTTTTTAAATTGAACGACCTAATTAAGCCTTTGACACGATTCTAATTTATTGAGGTGTACTTGTATACGTACGCTGTTCGAGTTTGAGGTGCCTAAACTTGTCCGACATCTAACGTTGGTATTTCTCTCCCTCACGATCGATGGGACAAGCCGTAATTCACACTCTTAATTTGTGTTTCTACTCAAAAGCTGTGTAATGAAATGCTGCCATCTACAGGTATCTGCTCATCATTCGTGTGGTTTGCAAACTTGATATTCACTGACTAACTGGGCGAGACCATCCTCCACGCCTTTCCATTGAAAAATATACTTTATATATTATATATTTGTCGATAGCCGTAAAAATTCCAGTTGACCAATATAAACGTCTACGGCAGTGAATGCATATGAGATTGTTTGTTTTACATTTTATTTTTCGATAAATTAATCAAGCAATTACTTATTTAAATGATCATTTAAAAAAACAAAATGGTTAAATTAATGCAACAAAGATTATAGATCTCTTTATGTGAATACTCAGTGAGCCAGATGAAAGAAGAAGCCCCTGCACCATAGTTTGCCCACACCCCTGCTCTAGTTTCTATACAAGCCCGAACTTGGTAGGCTGGTAGAGAAAATGAAAGGATGGATGCATTGTATCCTAAAGTCTGCACGGGTGTGTGTTTTAGGCCATACCTACATCCCAGGAGGATACTTCTTTAGCAGATGGAGCCGGAGCAGCCAAGCGCCGGTGCCTGCCCTCCACCTCTACCCCGCGCACCAACGCCGTGCCCTCCACCACCAATGCACCGTGCACCACCAAGGCCCTGCCCTCCACATCTACCCCGTGCACCAACGCCCCCATGGTGACGATATCTGCGCCCCAGCCGACCACCCCTGTAGCAGCACCGGCATCAACGCAATTTAGCAGCACGAGTCATCTGTCAGCCCCACAATTTCTGTCCCGCATCAGCATGAGCTCATCTGTAGTGTCCACGCCCCCCAGTGCTACGCCGATGCTTCCCGAGGCTCCAATGGACACAGGCGGTGCCTTGTCCCACGTTTTGACAGAGTTGAACTTGGCCTCGGACCCCACGCTAACGCCACAGTCCACCCCGTTCCATTGCCAGTTGAACTCCGACCCCCTTTTGTCCGCGCAGTCCCCTGCCCCGCCTCTGCCCCCACCCGAGCAGAGCATGTCAGACAGTTACATGCCGAGCAGCGGCTACGTCTCCTACATGGAGACCCTCCTGCACTCACATTTCCCTCAGGATGAGGGGCCAGGAACTCTGTTTTAGATAACAGCTCAACTCCGCTACTACCAACACCAATGGGATGGATGCTAATAGAGGAGACGTTTGGTGAGTGCTGCATTACTGGACATATGTTGGCACCAGTTCTCGAAAACATGAAAGCACTCTCTTAATGCACGTTACTTTTTTGACCTGGTTGGATTGCAGTGGAGCTTTAGCAGCATCATCTAAACAGGAAGGGGCTTCTTTCATTTGTTTCTGCTATTTTTATTGTTATTATTATTGTTATTATTATTATTGTTGTTGTTGATGGTGGTGGTGGTGGCAGTTTTTCAGAAGTTTTTTTCTGTTTGTTTTGTCTCTGGGTGGTATCAACTCAGTACCTCGTTGCAAAGGTTCGTTAAAGGAAAGGCGCACATTATTTGGGACAGGAAGCTAATAGTCATTGTTTAGGGGGCATCCTGAACAGAACTGTTTCTTTTCTACAGGTACAAGTAACCAGCAACAAATATATCTATTTTTCAGTCGAGCCAAGTGTGGCTTTGAAACTAAAGTCGCCACAGAACATTTTCACTCGCGTTTTTTCCTGCAAGAGGTAAATGGGGGCAAATGGATTTAAAATGTATTACTAATAATGTCAGTATTTAAATGTCTTAGATATTGAATGAAGTGTATCAGACAAAACATATTAAGAGTCAGTCCACAGAATGCATTGTGAACATGTATTACAGCAGTTTAAAAAAATAAAGAAAAAGACAGAAAAAAAGGACCATGTATGTATAGCCATTGTTTAATGGTCATTTGGTGACTTCCACTTTTCACTTGCAAAACAAGTCTCAGGGTTCCAACATCCACAAAATCAATATAGTTGAGGGCTTTTTACTGCTAAAGAAAGAGAATTAGTTGAGAATCCTCAAGCGATGTAACAGGATCTATTAGCTGAAATAGTCCATTAAAATCATATACTTTTAGTAAATGCGTTGTATAAACATGGGAACCCGAAGGTATCACGATGGTCGAAATGCAATGTATAAATCCTGTGTTGTATGATTATAGTATGTACTGTATCTTTTCTAGTTCATCTTTTGATTTGAAGTCGCAAACTTGGCCATTTAAAATTTTTTACAGGCTGTCTTGGGCAGATCACTCTTTGTAGCAGCACCTACACGTTCGTTTTCTACGACCATTTATGCTGCATTGATCTTAAACTACTGATGGACTCACTTTCCTGCTTTCACCTTGTTCATAGCACAAGTCTTGTGTATTGTGATTGAAATCTGTAAATGTCTAACATGAACACCCCACACACACCTGTCATAACTGAGAGAATTTTGTGTCCAAATTCAATGAAACCGTGAAAAGAAACTTTATTTCATAGGGATTAAAGTGGCTTGCTTGTCACCAGATTGTCTGTGTCTTTCTATATGGTGTACCTTTGGTGTCAAATTGGTTTGTCTCCTTAGACCAAAAAGGGAAGTGGAGTTTGATAAAGTTGAGCCTCATAATTCAAATGCAACAAAGCTAGTTACATTTCTAAAGATTTTCTTGGAAAATATGTAGGGGCATATAAAATGGAAACACAGTTTAGGGCATCACGCCCATTGGGTTATTTTGGATGCTACACAATGGCGCCAGGGGTGGCAAGAGCATTGGTTCTCGACTTTGCCACCTTAGGAATTGCATTTCTCTATTGTTGCTATGTCACAATCCACTTATACTGAAGTTAGGAACAATAAAGAATGTGTCGTTCAAAAATAGCCTTTGAAAACATATGATTATCATATTTTTAAACACTACTCATACCTACAGAAACAGGATGACCATAACTGCATGTACAAAAATGAATATCTGATCTTTTCTTTTTTTTTTTTTTTTTTTTTTTTTTTTATATATAAGAAAAGTGCAACTTGAATAGTTTTTCTTTTTAGGAAATGACGGCTGCTGCGTGTGATGGCAATTAAACTTCCTGTCGGGTAGGAACTGCTGGCTGTTCAGAACAATCTGATCAATCCATATTAATTGCAAACAAAATTAATTTTACCATGCAGATGCTACTGTAAAAAAATGCAGCTGAAAAATTTGACTAGCAGAGAAATGACCAGTGACGCTTGCTAACAGCACATTTTCTAAGCGCTGAATGAATTTTCCGTTTTAAAACAAACTACGTTGAGTGGCTTAAAAAACACTTAATTCCAGCAGTACCTATATACAGTACCTCTACACGGTGACTGTATCTCTTCAAATGTTCCTTTTCCTTCTCCACTGTGTAGCCGGCAAACATCATCAAAGGGGAGTTAGTACATGAGGTTAAAAAAATGTTAGTGTCATGCATGATGAAGTCTTTCAGCAAGCCTGATTTTCCTCACTTCCACCCAAGTCATGCGTCAAAGTGTGAGTTTTTATTTTTATTTTATTGTAGTGGTGACCTTATTTTTACTTGTATGACAGTTTACGAACATCTGTACAGTTAAAGGTTTTTCTCGATGGTGAAAGTCTGACAGTGGAACTGATAATCATTCCATTTACATTGCTTCCTAGGGGAGATTTGACTTAATTTTTTGTTGTTGGTTTTTTGTGACATTGCCTGTCTTCCACAGTATGTAATCATGTTTTTAAGACTAATCCTTCCCCTCAAAGATTGTGTTCTCAGTCATTGGCAATGCAAACAGTGTTGGTTTTGCACTTGAAGCAGCTGGGCAAGCATGTCTTTGCACAGCTTGCTGGCTTTCTCGCACACACAGTCTATAAAGTAAGTCTACACACCCATGCTCAACTTCAAATGCCAGGTTTTTGTAATCTATAAATGCCACCCTACCCCGGAGCACAGACATGATGAAGATGGAAGATTGTTGTCACATTTACTTGCCAGAAATTCAGATACAGATTCTGTACTGTGATGAATTCGGAAACCTGATTGAAATTTGTCAAAAACTCCATTTAAGTTCAAGAAATGCTGAGGTGATTAAAAGTAACTTTCTCACCCATCTTTGCTAAGAAAGGGAGATTTGAAATGAGAGATTTTAAACTGTATTTTAGACATCAAATACTGGATGGGAGGGAACTTTCTCCAGCTTAACTAGGACAAAACAGTTTTAGTCATCGGCCCTGAGGCCCTAAGAGAGAAACTTTTGACGAAACTACAAGCGCGGTCCTTAAAACCTTCCCCACTGGAGAAAAACCTGGATGTTATTCTATAGTCTGAGCTCACTTTTATTACACACATCAAAAATACAACAAAAACAGGTTTTTATCATTTAAAGAAGATTGCAAGAGCCCGCCCTATTCTCTCCAGGCCCAATACAGAGACGCTAATGCATGCTTTTATTTCCAGTCAGCTAGACTACTGTGTGTCTTGCTTTCTGGTCTTCCCAAAAACGTTGAGGTTTCTTAATGGTCTTGGCCCTTCTTATCGCTCACAATTGCTTTTACCCTATGAACTGTCGTGGGCCCTGAGGTCGTCCAGCTCTTGTCTTTTAGTTATCCCAAAAGTCAGGACACACACTCACTTTGAGGCATTGTTCCAGTTTTACGACCCCCCTCTGTGGAACAGCCTGCCGGAGCACCTCAGGGCCGCAGAGAACATTCCTAATTCTAAGAACAGGCTCAAGATCCACCTTTCTAAATTAGCTTTGAAGTAATATTTAACTTTCCTTTTAACATAATTTAGAATTGTTCTATCCATCCATCCATTTTCTTCCGCTGATCCAAGGTCGGTCGTGGGGGCAGCATTTTAAGCAGGGAAGCCTAGACTTCTCTCTCCCCAGCCACTTCATCCAGCTCTTCCGGGGAGATCCTGAGCCGTTCCCAGCCCATCCCCGGAGGCCTCCTTCTGGTGGGACGTGCCCAGAACACCTCACCAGGGTGGCGTCTGGGGGCAAGCCTAACCATATGCCCGAGCCCCACTATTTATTTCACTAACCTTTTGTTTTTTAGGTGTATACGAGATGCAACCAAACACAATTTTTTTTAAATTCTTATACAATGACAATAGTTTCTTCTTCATTTAACATGCGTTTAAATGTAATTGGTAAATTATGAACACAACCACTTCTCATTTATAAGGGAACACTTGTGCAACCACATTATCTGTTTATTTTACTTTATCTCTCTAAAAGCTTTAAAAAAAAATCCAATGGAGTTGTATAGGTAAAAGGTCATTAACGGTGGAAGTTTTTAAATTATTTTAGTTTTGAATGTTTTATATCACAAAAACCTGGCATTTGAACATAGGTTTGTAGGCTTTTATCCATCCATCCATCCATTTTCTGTACCGGTTATCCTCACCAGGGTCGTGGACGTGCTGGAGCCTATCCCAGCCACGTATATTCAGGCTCAGACTCCAGCACGCCCGTGACCCTCGAGACGATAAGCAGTACTGACAATGGATGGATGGATCATTTATGTCAATGTCCATGCACATTTTTATAACCTCTGTGTTTCTCTCTGTATCCCCAATGGAATAATTGCTGTGTGAAAGGTATTTTTTTATGCTGCACCTACAGTATGTTCCTTTTCCCAATATAATGTCAACAACCTTTGAGAGGAAGATGTAGCTTAATAATAAACTCGGTGCAAAATGACTCTCCTGCCAGTTCTTCCTCTGACAGACAACCTTGCAGGGAAGCACTTTGTGCTGCATGTTCATATAAATAAACGTTGAGATATCAATGAATAAAAATCACATCATTCGTTTTGCCTGCCAAAAAGGATAAAAATAGTCCACAGAGAAGCTGAGTGGTCTCATTACAAGTTGTTTTTTTTTTTGCCTGAATGTCTGGATGTTCTAACAGTATTTACTTTGATTAGTTGGCGTTAAGACTGAGCTCATACATTAGGAAGAAGCCCAATAAGGACAACATGGAAATGGAGAGAGAGAGAGAAGGTCAAGGATACAACAAGCGCACTCGCGCATGCTCACACGGACACACACACACACACACACACACACACACACACACACACCCTCTGCTTGTGGCTGTGCATATGCCAAGGCAGCTTTGCCCTCGCTGGCTCATGGTGGCCATTAATATTCTGAGGCACCTGCAGTGTCTTTGCAGAAGAGCTGGGGATGTGCCAGCTGGCCAATTACTTTAACCGCTCCCACAGTTTGATTTCTCCATTCAGCTACGCTGGTCGTGGGCAAGACTAAAGAGACGAACGTGCAAAAAAAGGACTCCAATGGAACAAAGGTTTATATTCACCCAACTGGACATTTAAGGAAATGCAATAAGACCATCAATTACCTCTGGGAGACGGGAACTGTTCATCTTCTACAGACAACTTTTTAAACCATGCACCCACTTCAACATTCCATCAGAGTTGGGGTGCCCTTTCGACTCAGCACCCTTCCTTAAAAAAGTAAAAACAAAGTCCATCCATCCATTTCCTGTACCACACTTCCTCACTGGGGTCACGGGCATGCAGGAGCCTATCCCAGCTATCTTCAGGCGAGAGGCGGGGTACACCCTGAACCGGTCGCCAGCCAATCGCAGGGCACATAAAAAGAAACAACCATTCACACTCACATTCACACCTACGGGCAATTTAGAGTCTTCAATCAAGCTACCACACATGTTTTTGGGACGTGGGAGGAAACCGGAGTACCCGGAGAAAACACATACGGGCACGGGGAGAACATGCAAACTCCACACAGGCAGATTTGAACCCCGATCCTCAGAACTGTGAGGCAGATGTGCTAACCAGTCGGCACCGTGCCGGTCAAAACAAAGTCCATTCATTTATTTTCTTTCCCATATGTCCTCAATAAGGTCATGGCATGGGTGAGAAGGAGCCTTTCACTACTGACGTATCATGAAGACAAACAACCATTCACACCAATGGACGATTGAGAGACTTCAGTTAACCTAACATACATGTTTTTGGAATGTAGGAGGAAAGCCAATGTTCCCACCCAAGCACAGGGGGAACATGTAAATTTCTACACAGGAAGGCCTGAGGCTGGATTCAAAACTTGGACCTTAGAATTGTAAGGAAGCTTGGCTAACCACTGTGCTTACAAAGTCCATTTACAGTCAGTTAAGAGAGCATGTTGAATCATCCATACATAATCATGATGTGACCAAAAAAAAAAAAAAAAAAATGCAGCAATGCACGCCACATTAAAAATAAACAAATTAGACATCCATATATACAGTCCAAATGCATAAAAAATGATTCAACATCCACTGCAAAATCTACTTATTTGCAAAGGTTACAACTTACAGTAATATGCGTGGACATCCATTGAAAGTTTGTATATTCTGCAAATAAAACTAATTTAGAATTGTGGCTGAATAATTTGGAGGCGAACTGGTTTTACGTTTACATAGAAGACAAGCCGTAGTTATAGTTTAAAGTAATATCTTTTTGAGCTAAACATTTAGATTTATAGAGTAAATGCACATATGTAACCTTTTTATTTGCTTTTGGTCTACTACAGTGGTATTTCCTTCAGTTTTGATAAATGAAACTTTTGCTGGCACTGTAATTTACCAGCCTCCCAGTAGGTAAAGTTTAGTGTGGTGTTTGCTGGGATACATTGACCATAATCTACAACTGTACATTTTTAGCTCATTACTATATTACAGGGCAGCACAGTGGATTAGTGGTTAGCATATACTGTATGTCTCACAGTTCTGAGCTTCAGGGTTTGACTCTCAGTTCCAGCCTTCCTGTGCGGGGTTTCTCCGGAGACAGTATATAAATAAACAACAAATTCTCTATCGCTGTGAATGTAAGTGTCAGTGGTTGTTTGTATGCGCCCTGCCTGGGGGTTCTGGTAACCAGTCCAGGGTGTACGCAGCCTCTCATACAAAGTCAGCTGGGATAGGGTCCAGCTCACCCTCCCTCGACACTCTTGAGGAACAGTGCTACAGAAAATTGATCGATGGACAAGATATTCCGCATTCCACTTAACTGCGCGAAGCCTACGGTGAAAACAGTGTAAATGTGGACCAATGAAGCAAAGATAGAACTTCAACGCTGTCTAGACTGCACAGACTGGAGTGTCTTTGAAAATTCAGCTGGCAGTCTGGAAGAATATACAGACACTGTCACATCATATATCAGTTTCTGTGAAGAGGTTTGTGTACCAACAAAGTCATTTCGCACTTTCAAGAACAACAAACCGTGGTTCACTGCCAAACTTAAACAACTTCGCCAGGCTAAAGAGGATGCATATCGAAGTGGGGACCAGGGCCCTGTATAATTGCGCTAGAAACCTGCTGACTAAAGAAATTAACATTGCAAAGAGAAACTATGCAGTAAAGTTAGAAAAATAGTTTACCGCTAACGACTCTAAATCAGTCTGGCATGCATTCCAATTGCTAACCAATTACAAGCGACCAACCCACGAAGCTGAAAACAATAGAAGACTCGCCAACGACTTGAACACTTTCTACTGCAGATTTGAAAAGGACACTTTCACAGCCAATACTGGCCACTCATGTGCCTGAGTAGCATCTACAACATTTGCACAATCGATTGAGTAGCATCTGCAACATTTGCACAATCAACATTGTCCCAGATTATCGCACTACTAGTCACTTCAAACTTCATACATTTCTTGAAGTCTCGGCGTCCTTCGCACAATGGTCATTGCACCGGACTATTGTTCTATTAGTCATTTCAACTGCTCTAATTGCTAGAGGAATCTTTTTGCACAATTGTAAAAAAAAAAACGGCATTACCAGATGACTAGCAACCTTTTATTTCTAACTGACTGTTTTGTTTTGTTGTTTTTTTTTTTCAATGTCTTTATGTCTCAAAAGTATTCTCTGTCAATTGACTGTCTGTTGTCATACTGGAGTGGCTCCAACTACCGGAGATACATTTCTTGTGTGTTTTTGACATACTTGGCAAATAAAGATGATTCTGATTCTGACACGGTTAATTTCTGTTATTTACTTATCTGTGTCTTAACCTTTAAAAGTTACACTCAAATCTAAGCAAGTGAGTATTCCTTAAATATAGTACTAAACACCTGTGAGGTCTATGTAGTGATTTTGTCCTTGATGAGAGTGCTGAAAGCTCCCTCTACTACATGCTGAATGGCTCGCAGAGAAATGCTGCAGGATATAATTACAGTAAAAGTGGCAATTATGTTGACAAGCTGCTTGATATGACAGGCTCCATTATAGCCTTAAGCTCTTATTACATCTCTACTGAGTAAATCACATCACTGAAACAGTATTACCGAGTCAATCTATCAACAACATCCCTCATATAAAGGGAAAAGAAATGACGTGCTAAACCTGTTGAATGTTGCATTTAAACATCAATGCCTTGCATATGATAAAATGTTTGTAATTATTTAAGTTTGAAAGTATGACTTGCCATTGGCTTGAGGAGCATCTATTTTCTTTATTGTATGTTTAAAATCACTCTCTAGCTCAAACTGCAATTTTCAAAATGGCAGTTTATTCCTTCTTAATTTGAAAGTACAACTACTTTTATAGCGACCAGTCACAATGGAGCGTCCCAATTCGGTGACACAGCTTTTTCTCGTTTGCTCTGCCTCATCATATTCTTCTCTTCATTAATTAATCATAGAGAAGGAGAGGAGAGGCCTTGTCGAGAGTAAGAGAAGGAAAAAAACAAAGCTGGAAAGTGCCAGGCCTTATTAATGAAGTGAATCTCCATTTAGTCACACATGACGAATAAACGACCGCCCCCTTGAAGCTCTTAATCGGCCCATTAGTCTTTGCACCACCGCAGCCTGTTTCTTTTTACTCTCCCAGACGCCTTCTCTCAAAAGAGTCCACTTTCATCCATCACCTTGTGTTTGCATGGTGTCCACACCTGCCGACAGCACAGCCAGAGATGCTACATCATAATCACTGCTTTACTTGTGAATTCACATATTCCTTATTTGTATCACACACATGCACATCTAAACGGAACACAAGCAAAATGGTGTACTGTCTGTATCTTCCCACAATTATATACAGTAGCGATTGTAATGTATTTTACAATGTTCCTCCGCACATTCGCAATTCGGCATTAAAAAAAAATGACCTACTGGTGGATTGTTTTGGGGAACCTATCCTACAAGTGAATTTGAGTGAATCACCTTTTTTCTCTTTTTTTGCTAAGAATAAAGCCCAGTCTAATATATTACCATTGCTTTGGGGCAATCTTGTGGCATCTTTGTACCAAGAAACTATGTTGAAGTGAGGGGAGGAGCTTCATTTAGTCAGGCCATAGCCTTGCCAGGATATAAAAGGAGTTTGATTCTGACTTTAATTGTAAATTGAACTAAACCGGAAGTAACGCAGGCGCAATGTAGCGGAGGATTACTGTATCTGTATTCCGTGATGATAAATTAAAGTGAGTCAACTTGAGTTTGTCCTTTGGTTGGTCACAACTGAGTCCTGTTCTGAACAAAGTCTAGGTTTGGTGTAAAGGTTTGGTGGATATAAACTAAGTCATAGTCTGGTCGTTGAAATGGTCTTGAGCAGGGTACACACACACAGCTAATTTTTAAACCATAACCATTTTTTTATACGTACAAGACCCCAGATGACAAGAAAACTGTGTATAGTTACTGCTCTTATAGTAAGTACACTAAACATAATATCGCCAATGCTAAACCAATGTGGGTGTTTGTGGAGGAAAAACCAAAGCAACACGAGAAGCGTCGTTTCTTTCAGAAATGGATGTCATTTCACAATACCACACTATCCGAGATCTAGACTTGTCCTTGACCAGAACTCATCGAGTCCAAGACAGATCAAGAGTTTTGGGAAGCGAGACCTAGTCAAGACCAAGACCAAGACCCAGACAAGCTGAGACTGAGACAAGACCGAGACAAGCCGAGAGAGTGAATTACCTACTGTACAAACGAGTGCCCAAACACATAAAAATATATTTTAACATATATTTTTATCAACATCAAGGTGTAGGTAAGGTATAGTTGTCAAAATAAACTTAAATGTCTGCCTTTTTTCAAACCTAAATATGATAATACAAGTATTGAACTACTCACAAGTTGTACTAGGCCATCCCGGGCAACTTTAATTTTTGAGTGAGTTTTTAGCATAGAATTAGAAAATACATTAAATAAAGCCACATGGCGGCACGTCGGACGACTGGTTAGAGCGTCTGCCTCACAGTTCTGAGGTCCGGGGTTCAATCCCCGGCCCCGCCTGTGTGGAGTTTGCATGTTCTCCCCGTGCCTGGGTGGGTTTTGTCCGGGCACTCCGGTTTCCTCCAACATCCCAAAAAACATGCATGAATTGGAGACTCTAAATTGCCCGTAGGTGTGAACGTGAGTGCAGATGATTGTTTGTTTGTACGTGCGATTGGCTGGCAACCAGTTCAGGGTGTACCCCGCCTCCTGCCCGATGACAGCTGGGATAGGCTCCAGCACGCCCGCGACACTAGTGAGGAGAAGCGGCTCAGAAGATGGATGGATAAAGCCACATACCATTTATGCTAATAGCATGTTGACAGTAAGCACATTCAACAACAACAAAATGTATTGCTCAAACTTCTTCTTTTCCTTTCAGCTTGTCCCTTTAGAGGTCCCCTTTTCCATGTAAGCCCATCTCCTGCATCCTCCTCTCGAACACCAACTGCCCTTATGTCTTCCCTCACGACATCCATCCACCTTCTCTTTGGTCTTCTTCCAGCTCTCTTGCCTGGCAGCTCCATCCTCATCCTCCTTCTACCAGTATACTCATTATTTCCCCTCTGGACGTGTCCAAACCATCGAAGTCTGCTCTCTCTAACTTTGTCTCCAAAACATCGAACCTTGGCTGTCCCTCTGATGAGCTCATTTGTAATTTCATCCAACCTGGTCACTCGTAGAGTGAACCTCAACATCTTTATTTCCGTCACCTCCAGCTCTGCTTCCGGTTGTCTCTTCAGTGCCACTGTCTCTAATTCGTACATCATGGCTGGCCTCACCACTGTCTTATAGACTTTACCCTTCATCCGAGCAGAGACTATTCTGTCACATAACACACCTTACACCTTCCTCCACCCGTTCCAACCTGCTTGGACCTGTTTCTTCACTTCCTGACCACATTCACCATTGCTTTGGACTGTTGACCCCAAGTATTTAAAGTCCTCCACCCTCGCTATCTCTTCTCCCTGTAGGCCTCACTCTTCCCCCTCCACCCCTGTCATTCATGGACATATAGTCTGTCTTACTTCGGCTACTCTTCATTCCTCTCCTTTCCAGTGCATGCCTCCATCTTTCTAACTGTTCTTCCACCTGCTCCCTGCTTTCACTGCAGATCACAATGTCATCTGCAAACATCATGGTCCACGGGGATTCCAGCCTAACCTCACCTGTCAGCCTATCCATCACCACTGCAAACAGGAAGGGGCTCAGGGCTGATCCCTGATGCAGTCCCACCTCCACCTTAAATTCATCTGTCACACCTACAGCACACCTCACCACTCTTCTGCTGCCCTCGTACATGTCCTGTATTATTGTAACATACTTCTCTGCCACTCCAGACTTCCGCATGCAGTACCACAGTTCCTCTCTGGGTACTCTGTCATACGCTTTCTCTAGATCCACAAAGACACAATGTAGCTCCTTCTGACCTTCTCTGTACAACATCCTCAAGGCAAATAATGCATCTGTGGTACTCTTTCTAGGCATGAAATCCTACTGTTGTTCACAAATACTCACGTCTGTCCTGTCCTCTTCTCTTTCTGCCGAAGAACCCGCTTTCCACCTCTTCTTCTTTGACTTCGACCCACAGTAGCTGAATTTCCAACGGCGCCCTGCAGGTTGACGGCGCCGGTGGAGGACGTTGTTAACCCGGGCCACGACCGATCCGGTAAGGAATTCTTTGGATGAACGCTCATATTTGTTTGGCAAAGTTTTAAGCCGGATGCCCTTCCTGACGCAACCCTCTGCATTTATCCGGGCTTGGGCCCGGCCTACAGTTTGCACTGGCTTGTGCCCCCCATAGGGCTGCATTAACATTAACAACATTATTGCTCAAACAGATAACATTAAAAAAATAGGTAACAGGACTGACCCAATGTTTTAACAGTTGTTATATCAGCAAATATACAGAAAATTAAATGTGTGAACTTACCTTTGGCCTTCCCATGGCCTGTGGAGGATCTGAATGTTGCAACTTCCTGCAGACCATGTGACTTGTGGAAGATTCTGAATTTTTCATAGGGTGAGTGAAACCCCAAGGACACAAGTTAAGTATGAATTTAAAACAAATTGTCTTGAAATATTTTTGTGAAGAAAATCAACTTAAAATATAGTTGGGAAAGGGAGTAACAGAGATATAAATATATATATATAATAAATAAATAATATAAATATAACTTTTCAAAAGGATTTCAATTATTATATTGATGGTAAAGTCAAATTTTATAACGTGAGGACAGGCAACAAATGCTATTTTTTTTTTTCTGAGGTGAGCTGGAGAAGTCAGGTGACAAGAGGTGTGGTACACCCTGGACTGGTCCCCAGCCATTTAGAGAGCACATATACAGTAGACAAACACACTCACGTTCACTCCTATGAACAATTTAGACAGTAATCGTCAATGAATCTAACTAGCAAGGTTTTAGGAATGTGGGAGGAAGCCGGGGTACCCTGAGAAAACCAACGCAGGCACAGGAAAACTTGTTTCTTGTTTGTCATTGCAGACGTTTGCATAGTTGAAGCAGTAAACTTTCCTCCCATCAGCTTCAGTGTGAATACCTTATATTTGTTCTGACTCCAGATGCATTGATGTGATGACAAGGAGGGAGCATTTGTAATCCTGGAGTCTGTGATTTGTGATGCTGTTGAGTGACTTTTTTTTATTTTTAAACTTACAGTATCAAAGAGATATCCACTCATTTTATTCTCGCAATGTGATGTGTGCCGCACACTTCACAACGACCTCTTACTTTTTCAAGTGACTTCCCAATGAGGCACTCTTGCCTAGAAGCTCTTCCTTCCATTCCATCACCATTAAGCTAAATTCATTATGTCCACCAAAGACCACAGTCTGCTTTCACTCAGTGCCCTTCCTTGCAGTACATGTCACCACAAAGCTACTTCACAAAGGGAGCTGGGAATTCGGATAATTAAAAGTGAAATGCTGGGACATATTTCCTAATTAGGCACTAATCTGATGAAGAGTGATAGCAGGACAAGTTTCCTTTAAGGGAAGGGAGGCCTTTGCATTGAGGTGATTAATGAAATCCAGAGGGGAAGGAAATATAATTGGCAGCACGTCCCTTCCAGCTCCAGAACATCGCAGGTTGTTTGCTCGGAGAAGTGAAAGTGTTGCTGTGTGACCGAAAGACATGTCTTGTTCAATCACATTTACATTACGTCAACATTTGCAGGCCATCATGTTCAACACTTACAACTATTAGGCTTTAAGACAGTGATGAGCCAAACCATACCTTTTGGCAATAGACTAGATCACCATTGTCTCCTTTTGAATGACTTGTACATACACATGTTTTGGTATGTATGTATATTAGGGCTGAAAGATATTTTGTCTCAGCATTGTCATCGCGATGTACGTGTGCGCAGTAGTCACATCGCAGGGTCTGCTGCGATGTTGGTGTTTTGTAATATACATTGAATCAACTGTGATATTAAAAATGACCAACAGAGGGACCTGTTTAGACATACTAATAGAAAGAATGTACACGTTCCAGTTCATCTTTCCCTCTTCGGAATGAAACTATTGTAGGCAGGCATGCGGCTGCTGCGTGAGTGGGCCGAGGTGCGTTTAGGGACACTATGTAAATGGGTGGGTGTGTGTTCATTTGAAAAATTATTACTTGTATCAGAATGCTTTAGTTAAAACACTGTACGACCACACTGTGATAATACGGGATTTGTTTTGTTTTGTTATACAAGATTAGATAAATTATTTTGTTAATATAGTCAGCCAGAGCTGCGAGGAATGCAAAGTTATCAATGCCCTTTCACCATCGTTCCTGTCATACGGTGTTGTGTGTTTTTTCTTGCAGCTGGCTACTAGTGTGAACTTACCAGGTATTACTACTATTACGCACTGGGTACGTAATAGCCCATCAGCAACATATTGAAAAAGAATGATTTATTTTGTTGTGGGACTCGTAAACTTTGTTAAAAAATGTTTAATTATCAACTGTAAACTGGGTATGAACTGGGTGCCGGCACGGTGGGAGACTGGTTAGCACATCTGCCCTACAGTTCTGGGAACCGGGGTTCAAATCCCGGCCTCGCCTGTGTGGAGTTTGCGTGTTCTCCCCGTGCCTTCGTGGGTTTTCTCAGGGCACTCCGGTTTCCTCCCACATCCCAAAAACATGCATGATAGGTTAATTGAAGACTCTAAATTGCTTGTAGGTGTGAATGTGAGTGCAAATGGTTGTTTGTTTCTACGTGCCTTGCGATTGGCCGGTGACCGGTTCAGGGTGTGCCCCGCCTCCCGCCCGAGTGTGGCTGGGATGGGTTCCAGCGGCCTGCGACCCTAGTGAGGATAAGCGGTGAAGAAAATGGATGGGTGGATGGAACTATGAACTGAAATAGTTAATTTTTGGAACGATGAACGGAACTTTGAACTAGTTTCCCGTAGAAAATGAATTTCCCAACACTGATCCTGTATTATTTCACATCGCAATATATAGTGCAGGTTTAAAAAAATATATATAGCATCATTGTTTTCCCAATATTGTGCAGCCCTAATGTATGTATGTACAGTGTGTGTGTATGTACAGTATGTATGTATGTATGGATGTATGTATGGATGCCGTTCCTCTATGATTCTCTCAGTTTTTAATAGAGTAAGATGGCAACACTTTCCACAAAGCTCATGGTGTTTTCAATGCACTGAAGTCAACATAATTCATTAATTGGGAATTTAATTATCTGATTTTGACCGATATGTATTCAAACAAAATAAAAACAATGAGCTCCATTTCTGATGGTGGCAGGACTCTTCGCTTTTTGTCACAACAAAATGAACCGAGTGGCAGGTAGCGGACTCTCATAAAACAATAAAAAGTCAAACTTGTCATGACGTTTGTAACTACACATACTGTATTTGATAATTCAATCCTACAATGTTCCTTCATGGCAAGGATCTGCATAAACTATGTCCGCAAACACGCAGTGTCCTTTTACAAACCACAATATAACATGTTCAAAACCACAATTTCCCAATGTACCTTGTCTCTAACCCCACATTATCGAGCTGATATTTACAATTAGTCCACAGTACACCAATAAACAACATCTGAAGACACAGAGTCACTGTTATACCGTGTATTTAATATCAGTTTCCTCATACACAGTATCCATAAACTCACAGTAAACGACATCCTTGTTTGTAAGTCCACAGTCATCCATCATTTTAGAAGACCTATGAAGTAATTTGAGTGTGCATTGAAAACAAAGACAGCTTGAGTCTCACAACTGGTGATTTGACTTAACCTTGAAGAACCCAGACCAGACCTGAGTGACGCTGCTTAGGTGTCCTTGAATTCCAACATGGCCTCCTCGGAGCAGTGGCAGCGTTGCGACGTGGTTAGGACACTGTTTTTGCATTGAACTGCACAACGTAGTCTGGCAACATGGGCACACAACAAGGCTGAGTCGCACACAGCAGTGTCGCTCGCGCAGCTGTCTCGACATGCAGAGCAGCGACAAGCAGCTCGACATGTCACATGTAGGCGCTGTTTGAAATCAAAGCCATTATGGAGTGCTGTTGGAATGCCTAGCGAGTACGTATGATCCGCAACATCATGTACGAGATACCACAACGCATCTTGAAAAAGTTGTGAACAACGTCGGTCACTGGAAAAGCAAAAATTAAGATTTTTTTGTTTTTGGCATGATAAGATTTGCAACAATTCTAAAACAACTTTGTTCTGTGGATACCTTTGAACCTAGTTACCTCAAATAATGAATCAGATATAGTGTAATTTCAAGATAATAGTAGCTAGAGGCATAAAATGTACTGTGTCTGGCTCCATCTCTTTTTTCCTCTTTCTTCTAAATGTTTTCTTCCATCCTACACTCTTCCACTGCTGACCCTCATACAATGACTGCACAATTTTAAATGAGTTTCACATGAACACCAGGGGGCAGTATGACTCCACTTGTCCATGCAACCGTTTGCTTTTAACACCCTCTCCACCAGCACCCTATTTTCTGTCAAAATTGTTTTCTTCTCATAGTGAATCGCTTGAAGTTCGGAGTAAAGTGGTTACACATTGAAATAACCATCTTTCAGTCACTCAAAAATGGTGAGTTTGCGCAGTTTGAATTTGAGACGCCCCCCTTTATTCTAAACCATGAAGCAGAACTGTCCAGTAGAGTGAGCAATGTTGAGTTTACAGTAAACCTTGTAAAATAGTGTTTGATCAAAGACAAACTTTCTTTTCCCACAGGGATTTAATTGAGAAGGAATAGGTAAAGCAGCTTCGAAAAACACTGTCATATTCCACTGAATTGGGCACCTCTGTTGTTCCCATGGAAACCTGGGCTCACATAATTGAGTTGAGGTCACTAAGCTTTTTGAAACTGAGAGCTTCTTCTTGGGTACTGATTAATTTGAAGGACTGCCAGTTTGACATGCACTTCCGAAAAAAGCTAAACACATTTTCTCAAACTATTTGGGTGCACTGCATCCAGGTGAGGGTGTAGCCCGCCTCCTGCCCGATGATAGCTGGGGTAAGCTACAGCACGCCCGCGACCCGACAGCTCACTTGTGAGCTATTTTTAGAACAGGCCTGCATGCTACACATGTGGTCTCTTGAAGCTACCTGTTGGTGACCCCTCCCTCACGCTAAAATTGTCTTGAAATGATGAGATTTTTTATCAAGTATATTAAACAAACGCACTTTACTTTCCTGGTGTCATGACAATTACTTGAACCAATTGATTGCTAATTATGTGGTTGATGTCAACATGATATAAGCAATGTTTTTATGCATACATATGATCACACGTGAAAGTGTTTGCCTGTGCTAGAAGCATGAGGAGACGTTGCTTTGGCAGCACCATGGCTCTTATTTCATGAGTTGGAATTAAAGCTGGTGGAGACCTAATCCCGGAGTAATACATCACTTTCTGCCAGCCCCATTTTTGTGAATTTTATGAAACATTTTATGCATTTGCCAAAAGGAGCAGAGGAGCTTGAGAGAAATTAGAAAAGCAGGAGGTGATGGAGGGGTGAGAAGATGTTAGGGCCGAAAAACAACAAGAAGAGAGATGATGAAAAGGGAGCTGACGGAGGATATTTGTGGTTCTTACAGGATTTGAGTACTAGTTTTGGAGTCCAATACATGGTTGTGGGAGCATTACTGAATGTCTGTAGTAGGGCGGCATGAATTTTAATCATGATCACAATTTTGGCTGCCATGATTAAATTAGCCTGATCGTCGGCAACGGGCTCCGCTGCAAATGAACTTCAAGCACTTTCTGAACCGGTTGTCAGCCAACCACCAGGGGGCGAACGCAAGGTTAAGGCTTAATTAAGCTGCCTGAATAACAAGCGCGCAGCGCCAAGCGCATCCTGCCGAGAGAAGAAAGTACAACAACGATTAGAAATGAGGAGCATCATGGTGAGGAGCTAGTGGCTCAAAAAGGGATCAACAGCCGTTTTCTGGATTTTCGATTCAGGGCAAATGACGTTAAAGAAGTCATATGTAAAGAGTGCAGCAGAGTTGTCTGCCCCCAAGCAGTGGTGTGTAAAGCTCACTCGCTGCCCAGGGTCGGATAAATGTTTATATTTTTTGATTCTTTAATTTGTCATTATTTTTCATTTTTCATTTCATTTTCCACAACCCCCCTGTCCCCACACCCGCACGCACACACACACTGTCTGCCCCAGTCCCTTTGCACGCCACTGCCCACAACGTAACCAACCGTCTGAAAAAAATGGCAGAAAGATAGTCAATCTACTAATAGTATGCATCAGTAGCGCGTTGATGAAGTTTCATTTTGCACTGAAAACTGTTTACATATAGTTTGTTTAAAAAGGCTGTCATAAAAATACAGATGTTTTTTCCTAACATGAGGAATAATCATGATTAATCATGACTTATATAGCATTAGAATAATATGTCTGGCTTTGGATGTTTGACATGGTGCCATGTAGACTTTTTAAATATATGTTATTTTGTTTGATATGCTTGTAGCTATAAGACATCACATTAGCAGACTGCAGTATAGTTAAAATACTAGCTCATAATGTGTAAATCAGGCCGTTCTTTGAGCTTGTGGGTTTTGCGTTTTCCAAATGCAAACTAAAATTGTGCTACGATACAGTATTTTACCAGACACCGTGGAAGGGCAAACGTTTATCTATATGCCCACACAACCTGAGAGAACAACTATTATGCACTATGTTAAGCTTTTCTCTTTTTCCCCCCGTCTTTTTGTGACACTTGAGGTCACCCACACTACAAACTTTCCCGGTTTCAAGACAAAAAATGGGGGAAAAGCAACAGCAAGCATAATTAAAAAGTATTGAAAGGAAGGTTATATGTTTGTTTTTTGGCATTTAGAGTTTAGATCAACCCAGATAGTTCCAAAGCTGATTTCCTCATATCCTCATTGCATTATGTCCCAGCATAAGCTCATTTGAATCAGCAGCTCTTTAACAGGCAGTGCAGTAATCAGCCCCACTGTAAATATGCAAATAGCATTTGATGATTAATTGACCCCAGTTGGACAGAGAGGGAGTTTGTGTAAGACGAGTATGGGAAGAATTAAGAAGGGAATGTGAGAGAAAGTCACCAGAGTTAATTGATTGTATGTGTGTGTCAGAGCGCGTTTAAAGCAATATTCTTTTTTTTCCCCCACCTGAGGCCATTTGTTGGCTTCTTGACTGATTAAAATGAATTTAGACCCTTTAAAAGCATAGAGACCATTATTGATGTACTTAAGGACGGTTTTCTGTGCTATATTAAGTAACTGCTGAATGTCTATGGTATCTTACAATATGTTTACTTTACAAAACAGACTACAGTCTGTGTGAATATCTGTCCGTCTGTCCATCTACAGTATAAATCTGTCACGGCTGACATTTACCTGCACAGAAGTCACAAGGAACAACATTGCTATGTCTTTTCCTGAAAAGCGAAACTAGATAGTTTGATTAATTTGTAATTAGTCTGATATCACGATAAACATGCTTCATTCATACCCTGACAAATAACGTGTCAGATTCACACACCTCAATTGTCAACAAAGGAAATTGAATACTTTGTGTCAAACACTGTTGATTGCTTCTTATTTAAGTACCTTCCAAATTATGAACAATATATTCGTCCAAAAATGAAACCGTCCGATTTAACAGACAATTTTTGTTGCAAAGTTTTGATTTATGATGCTAATTATTTATGTTGTTTGGCAAACATGGCTCTCCACTATAATTGAAGTTGTGTCACTCGGAGCGGAGGTGTTGCCTCTCCAACCTTCTAATTTGTTGTTTTAGTCGCCTTGATTCTCATTCTGTCAATACATTGCATAGTCGGAGAGAATGAAAGCAAGTGAGCGAGACGAGGGAGTGATTATTCAATATTAACATGCCGGTGGCTGATTGTATTCATAATGTATCTCACTGTGCGTATGACTTTGAGTGCGGAGGCTGCCTCTGCTGAGAATGAAGGAAAGCAAATCGATTGGGCGTCTCGACAACCCTCTGAAATTGTCTGGGTGCTATTTGTGTGTTTGTTTGATTGTCCAATTTTCTATCCTCTCATTTTCTGTTGTGTTTCTATACATCCATTGCGCCAGCTTACCCAGAGCACATGATCAATTCTTTCTGTTATTCCTCCTCCGCCCTTCTGGTTCTCACTCTCAGCCTTCCGCCTCGCTCCTCAAGTCTCTAGAGAATCAGTGTTTTATGAAGAACTTGGAAGCTTTTTGCTCTGTGGATGGCCAAAATTGGTTGGCAAAAATAACTTGAAATTGCAGTTTCTCTTCCCGCTGAAATAACAAGTTACACAAGGCTAGATTTCCCCTATTACACTCTAATGTATAGTTTGCCTCAACTTTATTGATCAGTGTTTTGTCAAGCAAAGATCATGACCATTGTTAATGTTCAGGAAAGTTTTGAAATCCAATCCTTTAGGTTGAATTTACAAATTGTAATGCTAATATTCTTATGTATAGTTTGTTGTAGTGTAATGTACACAGCAGGCAATAATTTCATTCAGTCGTTCATCTTCCGTTCCGCTTCTCCTCACTTGGGTCGCGGGCGTGCTGGAGCCTATCCCAGCCATCTTGGGGCGAGAGGCGCGGTACACCCCGAACTGGTCGCCAGCCAATCGCAGGGCACATAGAAACAAACAACCATTCATACTCACATTCACACACAGAAAATATGGATTAAAAATCCATTTTCCCAGAATTTTTTTTGTCAGTGACTATTCCGAAATAGAATAGCTTGCTAACCTTTACCTTATTTTACTTGCACAATGGGGGAACTGATAGTTTTCCCCAACTGCAAAGTATATCCAGATAAATATTCAATTGAACCGTTTATATTTCAACACATTTTATTATATTCTGTTAGTTGTCTGAAGGTGTATGAAGTTGCGGTCAGATTCCCCAGCGAAGGGAAAGAAAAAGCCAAATGCTCACTTCACATTGGCATATAGTGGAGGTCCAGCGTTTTATTTCCTCTTGTCGCACAGTCAACAGTTTGTGTGAAATTGCACACAATGTAGAGAACAAATTTCGTGTGCATGCATGCATGTTCATGACAATAAAAGATGATTCTTCTTCTTCTTCTAATAGATGAGAGAGAGGAACATGATTGAAGTCTCCACTGACTGAAATTGTAATCTCGCAATCACAGTGTGCATGACGTCTTTCGTGTGGGCTGCAGCTGATGACTGAATGTAAACAAATAACTGCAGTTTTTTGACAGTTGTTAGTTTGTCCTTTGGCAAGTAACCTCACATTCCCCATAATGATCAAGGGAAGGAACCATTCAAATCTCCTGTCTCATTTCTTCCTCTCTCTCACTTTACCTCAATTTAGCGTCGGCTCTCATCCATCTCCACATCTCATCCAGGATGCATTCTACAACGAGGCGATGCCTGCCGGCTCCAAGATAGAGGCAGGGCAGTAGCTCCCCGCACTTGTAGGTGACACATTCTAAGAAAGAGAAGAAAAAAAAGTCAGATAGAGTCGATATTCTCAGGCTCTACATCGTGAACTAAAAAAAACAATCGTAAATGGGGGGAAATACATTAATTAAGAAAGAAACAAAGAAAGTGAATCAGAACTGCTGCAAAAGGCTGCTGACTCTGAGCACCAAGAATGGCTTCTCCACTACTGTAAAACAGTACACAACTATGTCACATACATCAGCTGGGACAGTTGAGAATCAATATTTATCTGATAACATGACAGAAACATAAAGTTGTAAATAAAATACATCATTCCCACCAGAGATGTGAATTATTAAATGTGTGCAGATCGCCACAGACGCGCTTTACTTGTTAAACTTGGCTTGCTCTGACTAAGCAATCAGAGGACGTAAAGATGCTGACGTCAATGGTCTGATATATACCTGCTATAGTTTAAGTTACATCACACAGCACAATGGATTCTGAAGCACTGCGCAGATTAGGTTGACATGGCAGCACATAGAAGCTGAAATCCGATATTCCATTCTGAGATGAAGATTTCATAGAATCCAAATTAATTATTTAATCAACAGGATTTAGATTGGGATGTGGGCTTGATGTAATAAATGCTAATTTTATTATTTCGTTGTTGGTTTTAATCGCATTGAAAGAAAGAGCATGATTCTGAGAGACCACAGAAGTGCACAGTGGCACACACACATGCAGACACACACAGACACACCATATATATACTCTGTTGACATCCTACTCTCTCCATAATCCTTTTCCCAGATAGTGACATGGTCGTATTTGGAGCTAAAACATTATCTTTCTGCTCATTAACCTTCGACAGGGTTTCCATTCCGCCCGGCTGATTCCCTCCTCAGCCACCTCTGACATCACCTCCATCTCCTTCCCCTGCCATCCCGAGCCGCCCTATTTGCAGAGGCGCTCACCCAGATGAGACAGGACCCCTTTAAAATGTCTGCTGATGCTTCACGGTGCCTCTCCTCAGCGTTGGGGGTTCTTATCTGGACAATTTGTCCCACAAAGTTGTCGTGACACTCATGAGATCATCCACAACTGTTTGAGGGGGGTTGAAGTTGACGGTGGAGCTAGAAAAAAAACCATCAGCCCATTTTTGAGGCCTCAGCCATACGTGGCATTGACATTAATCCAAATTGGCTAGATATTATTATTTTTCAATTTGACATCCTGCTTTTCACAACAATTGTTTTAATGTACTGAATGAAAACCTTTTTATTGCTTATCAATCACATAAAATGAATCAATCATTGAATCCTCATGAATCAATCACCAGTTATATCTTTATCCACTGTACGGTTAATATTAATGACTGGTCATGTGATGTCTTTACAATGACTTTAAATAATGCAGTTTGCAAACTAGTAATTATTTGATCATAAAGGATTAGTGACATGAAATCATTAATCCAAAATCTTCTCTGTTGTCAGAAAAGGAGATGGAGGTAATATGCTGCTGGCACCTACCTGGGTTCTGTTCAGCCAGGGAATTTTTTTTTTCATTTTGGGTAATAATATATTGGACTGTAACAACTTGACTTATTGAGAGAAACTGTAAGTTGAGATTCCATGAAGGGACCTAAAACCAGAAAATTGTACTGAGTTTTTTTTTTTTTTAGTCGATAATGAATCAACTTAATTGTTGAACAGTGTGCAAAGTGTCTTCGGACACGAGAATATTGACATTCTGGAGGATGCAGTATTGATACGATCACTCTGACTGAACCGGTCGAGTCTGACTAGGAATAATCGGTACCGCTGCCGTCACTACACCACAACATTTTCCATCAGGGGTATTTCGGTATAGCCTACGGGAGATGTAAGCACACCAAATGATAATGTTTTATCTGCTGACCACAGAGGCCGAAGGAATTCATATGTCAAGCTTAAGATTGTTGCAAGGAAATTAGAAATCAAGTTTGCATTGACATGGCAATGTAGGTTTTGGATACAAAAGGAGGAATACTTGCCTGTCTCTGCTTGTCATTTTTTTTTTTTTACTGACAAAAAAGCACACATAAAACTAAATAAAAATTTTAGGGTTAAACACAATCAATTAACAAACAAAAAAAGGTGCCATTTGTATGTTAATTGTAATATTTTGTCATATTAAGTCATGTCATATATGTCAAATGATGTACCGTTACATTGTTTCTGAGTTATTCTGTGGTTCCTCTGTGGGTGCAGTGTAAAAACTAAGTTCATTCTTTTTTAATTCAGTGATGTACTTAATTATTGCAGGTACCCTGGTCCTTTGACATTGGAATGTTTTGTTGTACATTGTATCCCTGAAAAGAAATCAATATGGGTTATTTGCTTTTGCTGTGTCAACTATATTTACAGCATCTTTGGTTCTGAAAGTATTATTATCTGCAATCAGAATCAGCCACAAAAGGGAAGGAAATTCTGAATTATCAGTATTTGCTGAAAATGTAATCGACGCACATCACTACATTTATGTGCTATTTTACATTATGTTTTACTGCACCTTCCTGTTGCCTAATAATTAAATTGCCACCAACAACAAACAAGCAGTGTGCCTATTAAGCAAGTATAATAATTTAGAAGACAGTTAAGAGTGGCAATAGGGTTATTTTGTTTTCCATTTGATTTCCTTGTTACGACATTCATCCATCCATTATCAGAATCAGAATCAGAATCATCTTTATTGATTTATTTGCCAAGTATGTCCAAAACATATGTCCAAAACACACAAGGAATTTGTCTCCGGTAGTTGGAGCCGCTCTAGTACAACAGACAGTCAATTTACAGAACACTTTGGAGACATAAAGACATTGACAAAAAACAATTGTGCAAAAAGATGCAGAGTCCTCTAGCACTTAGAGCAGTTCGAATGACTAATATTGCAATAGTCCGGTGCAATGACCATTGTGCAAAGGGCGCTGAGACTTATCTGAGCCGCTTATCCTCACAGGGGTCGCGGGAGCGCTGGAGCCTATCCCAGCTATCATCGGGCAGGAGGCGGGGTACACCCTGAACTGATTGCCAGCCAATCGCAGGGCACACATAAACAAACAACCATTCGCACTCACAGTCATGCCTACGGGCAATTTAGAGTCGTCAATTAACCTACCACGCATGTTTTTGGGATGTGGGAGGAAACCGCAGTGCCCGGAGACAACCCACGCAGGCACGGGGAGAACATGCAAACTCCACACAGGCGAGGCCGGGGATCGAACCCCGTTCCTCAGAACTGTGAGGCAGACGTCACCGTGCCGCCTGTTACGACATTGAACTTAGATTTTGTCCTTTGAAGATTGTGTAAAAAGTTGCCTTAGCAAAGAAATGGGTGAAATGGGTTTCATTCTTATTTGAGTGTGTGAAAACAATTGAGAATCAACCCGGCAGAGTGATAAATCTTGCTCTTGTCTAATAGACATGCTGCATTCTGTGCAGGTGGTTGAGCCAAAGTAGTTGGATTGCTTTTACAACATCACTTGATTGAATGTCCTATTTTTTGTGGAAACAATTCACCTCTTTTTTTTTCTGCCTGCTTAAGTCACATTTCTTGGATGGGATCCGGGTGATGGATGCCAAGCAGCGCTGCTCATCTGCTCTAATGTGCTCACTCACTCATGCACACAAATGATGGCTTCTTCAAACGACATATTTGGATAATCGGAGAGTCTTTCGCTTGTGCAAAATACATTTTTAATTTCGAGTGGGGGCAGAAATCTTTCCTTCTTTCCTCAATCATACAGTTGGAAAATCACTTTTTGAAATGACATTTCAGGCAGTCATTACGCTGTATATATGGCTATTTTTTTGTATTTCACTTACTGTAGTTGGAGAAAACACATTATTATTGTATCGGTATATGTTGCTGAGAAATTGAAAGCTTTTAAATGTTAAATTTTTTGGGTGAACAGAAATTACTGTAATTGCATTCATAAATGTTTACCAGACTGGAGTAGGGGAAGAAGCCTCGCTGCTTGGCCCCCTCCTTTTCACAATTTAGGTACATAAACCCCTGGTCAGATGACTTGCCAAAATCAGTTTTTACTTCTTGGACCACCGTACCTAACCAAAGTCCTCCACCAATAACCCTCCCCGTTACTGAAATTTGATGACGCCCGCCTTCTCTGAATCCACCAGAGAGAGGACCTTCACTGGCAGAACTTTCAGTGCCATAGCCCCCTCCCTCTTGAACTTTGTCCCTAATGAATTATACAATGGTTGTTATTTGGACGGTTTAAAACAACAACAACAACAACAACAACAACAATAAAAACCTAAACCTCAGATTGTGTGATAACCAGTTGGCAATTATTCCCAATTACTTCTTTGGCTACCATCCCTGGTGAAGTTTCTGGAATGTATGGAAAAAGAATCCACTCTATTGGTTACAGAGATAAACCAACAGTTCAGTCACAATATTTGGTGCCTCCAAGTTTGGAGTACAAAAGAACTGAAGGAGCACAGGGACCCAAGGAGCAACTTCTCAAAGGACTTCCATCTTTTTTTAACATCTATTCTCTATCCACTGCTGCTCAGATAATTAGCCAGTCAGCAGAAACCAAGCCGAGGGATTGCTTTGTGACATTTCTCTGTGATATGGAAAAAAGGAGGGGTGTGGGGGCATTTTGTCTGATAGCTTGCTGTTCTTTCATTCTAGTGACAGATAGCAGCAAGACACAGAACAAATGGCTTTCTTATCTGGAGAACACGAGAAATCGCCCAGTATCATCATATTGTACATACCTTAGAAAACAGATATACAGTCCTTCACCTACTAAGTACAGTATGTTTACGAGTGCATCTATACAGGTAGTTTGTAAGCACATATACTGCATTAATTATACATTTACCACTGTGAGTGGAAGTAAGTGAGTTTACATCCATATCTCCTCAAAAGAATTTGAGATGTTTTTTTTTTCCAATCTCAGCCCAAACCATCTAACATGGAATTGAAGTTGGTTTGATAGAAGCTATGGCCCTGCATTATTCACAACAGGCATCTAGCCTGAAATCTATGGTTGACTGAATCAGAACCAGAATGAGAATCAGAATCATCTTTATTTGGCAAGTTTGTCAAAAACACACAAGGAATTTGTCTCCAGTATTTGGAGCTGCTCTAGTACGACAACAGACAGCCATTTGACAGAAAATACTTTTGTGACATAAAAACATAAAAACACAGTACGGAGAGATGTGGAGAGTCCAAGAGGATTTTACATGCTCTTGTCTTAGTTCTGGCAATATGCAAGTCCTCAAGGGCAGGTAAGCGGGTACCGCCAATTTGTTTTAGCAGTTTTGCCATTTTTTTGTGGCAGCACCAAACCAGACTGTGATGGATGAACACAGGACTGATTCGATAACTGCTGTGTAGAACTGCCCCAACAGCTCCTGTGACAGGCAGTGCTTCCTCTGAAGTCACAGAAAGTGTCCTTTTCAAATCTGCAGTAGAAGGTGTTCAAGTCGTCAGCTAGTCCTTTATTGCTCTCTGCTTGGGAGAGGATTACTTGTAGTTGGTTAGTGATTGTAATCCACGGCAGACTGATTTAGAGTCGTTAGCGGTAAATTTTTCCGAGCTTACCTGCATAATTTGTCTTCGCGATGTTAATTTCTTTAGTCAGCTGGTTTTTAGCGCAATTATACAGGGCTCTATCCCCACTTGGATAGGCGTCCTCTTTAGCCTGGTGAAGTTGCTTACGTTTGTCAGTGAACCACGGCTTGTTGTTATTGAACGTGCAAAATGTCGTTGTTAGTACACACACACCTTCACAGAATTTGATATAGGATGTAACCGTGTCCGTATATTCATCCAGGCAGCCAGTTGAAGTTTCAAAGACAATCACCTGTACATCTTATTATCTGCCATAGGACAATTTGTTTTATTAAACACCAAGCAAAACAAAGGTGTCATGTTGAATTAGCATTTCAATTCTCCACTCAAAACTCATATTATTATTGAGTGTGCTACTAAGGGAATTTATTTAGTTTTGTCCCACCAGGATACATGCTCCCTCATCATCAGATTATCCACCAAAATTGATTCAGTTTCTCCACCTACAGTATGCTGCTATCCAGATGGCAGCTCTCCATTAGAGCCATATTCTCCCAGGGAAATCCTTTATTAAGCATCTGGACTTGTGCATATATGCATTTTCTCCCATCCAGATTTCTGACATACCCACTGCGCGTAAGATGTAAATGAACGCAGATTTGACAGGGAACACCCACATAAAATATTAGATGGAGTACCATATCTTCGTATCACAATACCATGCATCCTTTCAGATACAGTCTCAGACATAAGTCACGTGACAACATTCCATTTTAGTCAAACAGAAAAATCAAAGTCAGACAAAGAGAGCCTTCTACACCCATCAGACAGGTGGATGGAATAATGAGAGAGCAGAGGATGCACTTGTTTTGTTCTTGAGGCTCTTCTGCTCTTTAGTATGAGTATTTGTCTGCATGGTCGTCCAATCCACTTAGAGCAGGGAAACAAATGCCAGCAATATATTTAATACCCCCTGAGATCCTGTAGCTGCAGGCCGGAGGGGCCTAATCGTTCATGGGGACTTACGGGCTGCCGTGAAAACAAATAAATAATTCAATATCAAAGGGGAGTCGAGCATTATGTTTTAGTGGGCAATAAAACATGTGGCGCGTCTGATGTGGTGACTGCTCCGGGGAAAAAAATGAGGAATACGCATAATGCTATATGTCCTCTGGGGAGGAGCAGGGAACACCAACCAACAGGGGGAAAGAGGATAGTGTTAGTACCTAATCAACAATCCCGTCTTGTCACAAAAACGTTACTGAGACAATTACTTCACGGCTCCACCTCAGACCATCAGAATCCATGTCCCATTTGGTGGCCTCCAAAGGACAGGTGCACTCTGAAGGCCATAAAAAAAAAAAAGCCATTTTGGATGAAAAATTTTGTTGCTCAGTTGCTGCATCACTACGTCGTGCAGAAGATAAGAAACTCCAGTTATCATCGAGCTTAATTTGAAGCATATGTAAATGACATTGCATACGGAAACATAGGAATCCAAATGTAGTTAAAAGTAAATGTGACAATGTTCAACACAGTTCAAAGACTTACTGTAGCAGGCTGTTTTGGCGAGTGCTTGTGTCTATTTTTATGTCAACTGACATAAAGTACATTTAGCCATATAGTTAATTAGCAACGCTATACATGGTGGCGCGACTAAAGAAAAATCCAGTAAGTCCTCCAGTGACATCCACAGGCATTGCATTGAACTTGGCTAATTGTGTGATGTAAACCTGTTTTCATGCTGGAATGGGGGAAATGCAAAGACATCCAATAATAGAACAGAGCAGCTGGAATGGTCAAAATATATCAGAGCAGCTTAACCTCAGTACAGATTGGACATTTTTGTTGATGGGGGAAAAGCATCAGCCAAGGTAAATGATAAGCTTGCCAGGAGCCAATAAGACTACAAAAAGGACAAAGCTGATTTGAACGGCATAGGTTGATTAAAAAATGACATTAAACATGATTTTGTAGTAGGGTGCTACGTCTGTGTATTTTGGCAGAGACGGTTTAGGGATGATGCAGGATGTTGGATATTTTTCTAAACTAAACTTGTAAAATATCTTCAACTGTACAATTGATTTCAACAAGTTGTTTAGTTTATTTAGATAAATGCCCATGAGGGGGGAAACTGATGCCTTTGATATACTGTATTGTTAAACCAGGAAGACAAAAAAAAATGTTTACGATAAAAAGGAAACTGACTTTCCCCTCTGACAGAGGATTAGGATCTAGAGATTAATATTTTAGATCTAAAACGCTTGGACGGGTTCTAATTTGAAACAAACTTCTGAAATAACAGTTTTGTTTTAATCACCTTTAATTATGTTATTGTTAATGATGATATTCATCTCTATCAAGACAGATAATGTTATGATTTCTCACAATAATCTTAACAATGATTTCACAAGGTAGGAAACTAATATCAATAAGCAACAGAATAAACCTCTGCAAGTGTTTATATTTTCAAATGATCACTTCTACAACATTCTTAGGAAATCACAATGTCCCATCACTGGTGAGCTATTTTTAGAACGGGCCCGCAGGCTACTTCTGTGGTCCTTGGAGCTACCTGGTGCCCGTGGTGACCATGCTGTTTGCTTCATACACTGATAATTGCAGATGACACGAAATGGGTGTAGATGTTTTTTTTCTTTTAAATAAATGTACGCATATTTGAAAATTAACTTTTTTATGAGAAGATTGCAGTAGGTGGTGCTTCAGACATCACGTTCTGTTTCTCCACAGCAGTGAAATTAGAACTGGAGGCTCAATTGTGTTCCCTGCATGTTCTCAATGTCCAGATGAGGACCACCTACTTAGCAAGTGTGCTGTTTTTAGAACTAATCTTTAACCAACTGCCTGGAAAAGAAATCTCTCAGTGGGAACTGATAAACAGGTACTCTCGTATGGTCAGCTTCTTCCTGCCTCCATTTTCATCACGTCTTACAAAATCTGTAAATGTCATTTTGTCATCGAACATTTTCTTCATGTGAGGGAACTGAGATCTCACTGAACTTGCGAAGATGAAAACAGAAGGCATTGGCTAAAAAATGTGCACATAGCTTTAGAAAAATAAAGGCACAATAGTTACATCACACAATCTACTGTAAACCAGAGCTTCTCAAAGTGTTGGTCGCATCCCAATCGATGAGGCGCAGAGCTTTTGTGTGGGGATGGTGTGGAGGGGTGGGGGTATAGAACATCTGCTTAGAAGTCTTTAAAATACATCCATCCATCCCTTTTCTGTACCGCTTATCCTCACTAGGGTCGTGGGTGTGCTGCAGACTATCCCAGCTATCTTCGAGCGAGAGTACACCCTGGGTACACCCTGAACTGGTTGCCAGCCAATCGCTGGGCACATATAAGCAAACAACCATTCACACCTACGGGCAATTTGGGATGTGGGTGGAAACCGGAGTATCCGGAGAAAACCCAAACAGGCACGGGGAGAACATGCAAACTACACACAGGTGGGGCCTGTTTTTAATATAGATGAAATGGTATGACAATTTTACATCATATTAGGTTACCACCATGATCTCCTTAATCATTATTGTCCCAATATTGCAAAAATAAAAACACACACAGTAATTTTTTAACATTAGAAATTTGAAACATGAAACATGTCATGATGACATTTGAAACTGTTGCAACCAAAATGAATTTTCATGCATGCAGTCACCACTCAAAAATGGACTAAATGAACCAACAGAACACTTTTGGGTGGTGAAGATGAGTTAAGAGTTGCTGTTTAACAATATAGTACTATTGTCCTTATGTTAAGTCAGTGTACCATGAAGAAACAAAAACAACATATTGCATTTGTATCTAACCGCACCATATATTACATAGCAAATTTGATAGTGCGATATGAAATCTGTAAATTATTTTGCTCCAAACACACGTGCCATGTGCTTTCTGTTGTCTTCTTCTGCCAAGAATTAGTTTGTGCCGCATCGTTGCGTTATGTCGCATTCACTTTTGTCATTCGGGTGAAGTTGTTGCTTTCTATATGAGTGAAGTTGCATCGAAGAGAGGAAACAGATGCTTGTGAAGTCCTCCAGGACTCCTCATTTAACATAATAAAGATGCCATCTGACAGCTCCTGCTGTCAAACTACGGTTGTACGCAGTCTCTTAACTGTGGGCCCCTAGTGTTTTATGACCGAGTCATAGTGGGGAAAGCGACACTGTTTACGTTTAAACCCTTTTAGCTTTTCTCTCTTTAAAATTGAATAATATGACATTCTAGGGCACTCCTACAGTAGCCTACAAACTGTACTACATTCGATTTCCCTACAGACCAATGCTCTAGGTGTGCCACAGCAGTAGCTGAAAAATGCTGCTGTGAACAGCAGGGAACAAATAAGGTGGCAGTATTGAGAATGTGCATCTGGATCCGTTACACCTACAACACCTTGACGAATACTCGCAGGCTGCGCACTAATGAGGTGATAAAGTCGAGGGATGGAAGTGGGGGCCGGGGCAGATGAAAAATCACAGAGGGTTTCTGAGTGTTATTTTCCTTGAAATCCATGTCAAAGACAGGGTTGCACTTCACGGTACCGCTCACTGAAAATAAAAATCAATAAATAAATAAAATAAGGGAGGCAGAAGGCTCATCAAATCCTGCATTTCTCTACCTTTCATACAGAAATCGCTTTAAAGTACAAGATGTGACACTGTTATTGGCTTGTGCAGGTTAAAAAATAAATTCCAGATGGATGTTTCGCTGGATGTGTCAACTTTTGACATGGACATGCAAAGTAATCTAACTTGTAGTTGTATTAGTGCTTCCCTCCTTCTCTTCACTTCATTTTGTGCTCCATGGTTTAGGAGTCGCAGTGAGGTCTTTATCTCTTTAGATTTTTCAATTAATCAAGTGTGCTTCATGGATCATTGGCCAGCTGCACAACATTTATCTGAGCTGAAGGGAAGTGGGACAACCCAAAAGCAACAAACGATAAGATGTAATCAGCGGAGAAGCACCATGTTCAGTGTTGTGCTAGAACTTACATTTTCTTTTTGATCACAAGGCGAGCGTGTGTTCGATCAACATTTTTGTAATAAGAGCCATAGCGGTGAACGTTCAGTCAATAACCTTACTAAAAGACAGCATGTTTGTAGTATTTTATGAATATGATTTGACAGGTTCAGAGCCAATTCAGGCAAATATGATCATATGAAACTAGCCAAACATTCTCCTGCCATTTGAGAAAACTATATTCACGTGTCTATAGAGTGCAAAGTTCAACTGACATTTGCAAAGTAATTCATTATCATTTTATCTTCTCCGTCAGCATGCGTTCCACTTGAATCGATGCAACTTGATTTTTTTTGTCAGGTCGCACATGTCAATCATTTTTGCAGCACCGCTGACTGGCTGTGATGTCACTCAATGTGTGTACATGGTAATTATTACTGTCGCATCCCTATGTGGTCAACTACAATGTCACTGAAGATACAAATTTAGAGAGTTATTTAGTTATTGGACAAATTGTCATGTTTTAACTTGCTGATCAACTTGAACATTTTGAATATAGGGCATTACTGCAAAGCACACCAAAAGAATGAAAGCACAAATGGCTTTATAATTTCATCCCTGTTTTTTTTGTTTCTATAGCTAGTAAAAAGCTTATCCCAGCTGTTACACTGGTCGCTAACCAATCACAGGGCACATACAGTAACAACTACTTACACTCACATTCACACCAATAGACAACTTACTAGAAGAAATCATTTTCTATTGTCTTTTCTTGTTTATTATTCTTTTTTAATGATAATGTTTAAAATTTCAGTTGACATCGTCTACGCTTTATCTAAATAACCATCTCAGTAGCATACTGCAAATTAGTTTAACATCCAATCATCATGTTAATTCTATCATGTCATAGCTATCATACATTTCTTGAAAAAGCATGAATGATCAGTGTTCAACATTATCTAGGAAAACCTAGCAACCTAGCAAAACCCTTAATAACCATGTGGGAGTCTTGGTAATTAGACAAATTAAGGAGCGTTCTTTAAATCTATTAGTACAATTTTAATTGAGGATTTAAAACGATTAACATATTTAATTGCATGTTGCTTGTCTAATGACAATTAACAGCACCTTAATCATGTTTTCTTTTTACACTAGTCTTCTTCAAAGAGACATTGCTAATTTATGATACACATTTTAAGCCTTGAAATTAATTTAATTTTCACAATGCTTTATATGGACTGTATTTTGCACACATGCAGGCATACACAAAGCGATATCAGCAAGATGCACAAATGGCGCCTCTGAGCTGAGGTTGAGGGGAGGCTGGGATTAGGGGCACTGGTACCTTGCTTAAGGGCAACTCGACAGTCGTTAGGCTGCAGACTAACAACTCTCCCACATGCTCCCATTCTCTCCATCGCTTTTCCTGTTCAGAGCCTATCCCAGCTGACTTTGAGGGAAAGGCGGACTACACCCTGGACTGGTTGCCGGTCAATCAGGGAAAGTAAACCACAACACTATCAGTGACCCATCGCTCCAGCAGTTCGTTGCAATTTTTACCGTAACCCTCCAGCTCTAAAACTAGAGTCCTTGCAGATGAGCGACTGCCACTACAATACTGTCTGGATTTGTTTTCAAGTGAATAATAAACTGCAAACAGTATTCTGGGAAACTGATTTGCGTTAAGTAAAAACTGAAAAACAGCATGATGGAATCAACTGTATCATGGCAGAAGGATGTTGTATTTAAAAAAATAGATTTGTCTTAATTAGGTCTTAACACAAGAACCCAACAGCTCTAATTTGAATCAATGCGTTCTCCTCTGAGAGAATTGATCAAAGTAATGGAGTACTGCTCAGAGTGAAACAGAAGGCAATAGTTCTTGCTGCCTTGTCCTTTGAGACCAGCCTTAATCCATTAGTTGCCCACAGAATGAGATTGAGAACAGCACCATCTGTGTATGTTATCAGAACCTTTTCAAAGTACAACACACAGCACATTGCACTCAAAACATTCAAGTGACTCAGCAAAAGAGTGTAACACCAGTATCAGCATACGTGACAGACACCTTCACAATATGATACCTCAGACTTTATATCGTTTGCTAGAACTTTGCAAACACATGCCATCTCTGTGGCAAGGAAAAGTTTTCACTAAGTGCCAGAACGTCATCCCTCCAGGAATGGAGGTGAAAGAATTGCTGTGCATGAGCAAAAGAGTCAGCGGAGCGCAGACTAAGAATAGACACTAACTACCAACCTTCACCTCAACCTTCAGTGAACAATGAGATAAAGAGAAAATAGCTCATTTGATCAGATTAGATTTCAGAAACTGCCAATAAAACTGTGACTACGAATGAAATAGCACTGCTACCAGGACGCATATGCGTATGGGTGCAAAATAAATTGCTCAATTAATTTCCTCACAAAATGAGGCAGAAATTTGTATAATTAAAACTGGCAACTGAACAAGAGTAGTGCCCGTGGTACTATTTGTTCATGTATTAAATTTAACATTTACAAAGTCTTAAAATGTCTAGTTATTTTAATTAAAAAAAAATATTCTCAGACTGTAATATTTTGTGTTATGACACCCGCAATTTATTTGAAGAATATTTCCTAGGAAATATCAATGATACAAATCCAGTGAGAAGCGGAAAATATTACAAACAGAACATTGTGCTACTGTACATTGTCTTGCAAGCTTCAGTTCATAAATTAATGTGGGGAGAAAACTACACAGACAAGGAAGACAGGAGAGAGACTGAAACTTTTATTTTGAATTTTGAGTTAGTAAAATTGTTCGATTGAAAACGGTGTCCTTAATGAGCTGAGATCAAGAAGAGAGTGATTTTTGGAGGGATTCTTTTTTAAAATAGCTGATACCATCAATCTTGATTAAAACAGAAATATCATAATAAATGTCACCAAATTCACTCAAGATAATTTTGAATCTTCAACCCATAATCATCTATTGATGGAATGAAAAGACCGAATCAATAGAAATACAGTGACAGTACATCAGAAACAGACAACTTTATTGAACTGCTTTATGACTATTGACTGATGAAGACGACAACACATATTTGTCAAAGTGACAAAATAGGGTTGGGGGAAATAAAGCCTGAATGGCAGTACCTCATTGGCAGGGCTGCCTGTCACAGCCAAAGTCACACTGGAACCACCAAGCTTGCCATAGACTGACGTGGTGGAGGCTTTTGATCATGACATGTTCCACTTATTACACTTCAAAAGCCACTACAAGGAACTTCCAATATCAGTTCGCGACTGAGACAGATGTGAAGACACTGTTGAAATACAGCACTCTAGGCTGCACACTGACACCTCGCTGACTCTTTTGTTCTAGACCATAAAATTATTAGACACAGTGTAAAAACGAGGCAGATATCGGAAACAACGATCAACAGACAAATGGAGAAGGTTCTTAAGAAAATTTAACTGATGGAAGAAAGTCAAGGTATATTTGCAAACTCCTTGGTTCTTGCTCCTCTGTTTACATGTTAGCTCCTCCTACTAGAGATCCCATTGGGCAGTCTTGGAGAACAACAAGGAGTGAGGAGCGAGCAGGGACAAATGTTTGGAGAAATGAGAAATGAGAAATTTCATCATTTCATGGTTATTTGGAATTTTCGATTTGGAATGACGTCATATCACTGATATGTGTCACAAGTCAATTCTATCCGTGTCTGAATTATGACCTTCACAACACGTCCACTTTATGCTGTATGTTTCAAGTGGAGTTCAATTAAAATCAAATATCATCAACACTCTTACTCTTCAATAATGTGCATTTGCAGAGCCGATTGTGAGTGGGCTTCAGTTGTGAACGGATCAATCTCAATATCGTAATATCAATACTGATGTTGGGATTGATTGATTGATTGATTGATGTCAGTGTCATGAGTCTTGAGTTACTGTTTCTTTCCTGTATGCAACTGCAGCATTTTTATCAAAGAAGTAACTCAGCTGATTGCGTTTTTGGGTTGCTACTCATTACTGACAACTTGTGCCACTGCAAATGGGCACCCAATGGAGCCGACACACTTTGATTCCCCTTACTGTCTTTTGTTTTGACTTTGTGCCACCCATCACATGACTCAGCGGCACCCGGTTAACAAGCAAGTAGGCTCAACCAGCGTGACCATGTCAACAACAACACGCACACACCTACACACACACACACACACGCGCACACACACACACACACACAGACACACACACACAAACAGCACAGAAAGACGGACCTGAAGGGTGGCAGAGAGGAACAGATGGCTATATTTTCAGGCCAAAAATTATGCAACGGCAACAGGCAACATTTCCAAAAATGGCTAAAACATTGTTGAAACACTACAGAACACATACAAATGTATTCCAACTTGCAAAGAAATTTCCTATAAGAAAACAATGAGCTGCAGGAACGGAGAGAGGAAAATCCCCGGAGACTCAACAATCCCAGAGGCAGAGTTTATCGGTGTAGACCTTTCAGTCTGATAGACATTATCCAGGTAAAAATGACTGGTGAAAGGAATATTTCAGTCATCCTCGGCATTAGTCAGTATTGTGTTTTTTTTTTGTTTTAAGTTTAATTTATTTGTTCATATATTATTCCACAAATCAATAGTCAACACAACATCTTACATATGCATCAGACAAAGACCAAAAGGTGTAGACTGAAACCAAGGCTAATATTCGATCATACCCTTTCCTACGCTTTTAACATAATACCAAAGAGTCACAACAGCGCAAAAGAAAATATTAAACAATGAAAGAAACAAACCAATAGGTAAGATATTGCTCAAAACTGGCCTGGTCATGATTTTTGCAACACTGAAATTCTTACATACATTCCTACAGTATATTGTATTTAAACTAAAAAATGTATTGTCTAAAGTGCCACTGACCATTTGTTACTTTAACCAACTCAAAAATATTATATTATGCCGAAACCTTGATGCAATACATTTATTACATAGAAATGTTTGTTGAAATTAAAACCTTTACTTGAATTTTAACAAATATAATAAAATAAAACAGCTCAGACTACAATTTTGTGTTAACTGTGAAAGGGAAACTGTACACATTCTATATTTACACCGCAGCAAATGAACCAAAAATGTACAATAATTACGTACGTAAGTATTTTCTCCCTCCATCCATCCATTTTCTGAACCGCTTATCCTAACTAGGGTCACCTTTACTTATAAATTTTGCCAAAATCATTTCCTGGTTTATATTTAATTAATATTTAAATGGATAAAGGCACAAAAACACTTAAAGGTCATAAAATTCATTCAGATTGAGCAATTTCATGATGCATCAACCTTAATTATTAAAAATAAGCAATATTGGTATTGATATCAGTGACACTGCCCTGGTATTTACTTGGTATCGGATCAATATTGCACACCACTATTCCCCAACCCCTCACCGTCAGCCCCCCACACCCCTCGCTCACAGTGCATGTTTGTGGTGACTTGCTTACAGTATGTGCTTATGCTTATGCGAAATGCAAAAAAAGCGTAAAACCATTAATTGTTTTGTCTTTTCTTGATGTGGCGAAATATATTTGACAAAATTACATCCTAATTATACCAGCTTTTATTGCGTATCACCATGAGCCAGCAGAATGAATTTCAGTGTTAAATACTGCCCACCCTCCAGAAAGAAGCTCTGCAAAATATGTATTCAAATTAGAACAATCATGGAATGACAGAAACGAAAGATTGTTTAATTTAAGTCCTACTCCATTTACCATCCAGCTGGTACACGCCCGTATTCATATGTCACTGTCAAGGAGGTAAAAAAAAAAAAATCTGCAAAGGAAACAGTGGTTCCTCGATTATAGTGCCTTCATGGAACTTACTCGATGCTCGATCTTCTCTCCTCGATGCACATTTAAGAGAATGAAGAAGCTCCCAAATCTGGCAGCGTTGAGAAAAACATCTGGGTTGCTATCGAAGCATTAAGGAGCAATCAAGAGAAATGAGATCCACCCGAAATCTACTAACAAAGAAGGTCACTCAGAACACGGGTTGTACACGAGGAATACCAATGATTTGGCTAAAATGCTTAGCGTTCTGGCGAAGACAAACTGGCACATTGAAGCGCGAGCACAATAACTAAATACAAAAGGAGGGGAAGACAATGAGGCACAAGTGGAACACATGAGGAACTCATGGTGGACAATCAACGGGAGAAGCAAAACACAGGAAAAGCATCAGATGCCTGAAAAGACAGGAGATGTAAAACAAGATGCAAATCCAGACAACATCCTAAATGAATAACAATAGCTGAACAATAGCTTTTAATCAAATTTCACTGCACATAGCACATATTTTGTTTGTACAGGGCCTCTTTTGGTCATCTGCCGCTGAATGAATGAATGATTCTATGTTCTTGTGTGTACTGCACATGTCTTGTATTTTCTTATTTTTATTGTATAACTGTAGTTACACTTAATGTTACATCAACCCCTGCCAGGGACTACAGATGGAAACTAGCCAATGGCTAAAATCTGTCATATTTTCATACAAATGTTCATTAATGTGCACTGTCCCTTTTAAATAAAATATAAAATAAATAACTTCAATCATTACATAGCCATTAAGCCATATAATACTTTAATTTTTTCGATTGATAATTGATACCATTGATCATCATATCCTCATAGATACAGTAGGATGAGGGAATGGTTAGCCATCTTGGGGACCAACCTGAATTGATTAAAATGATCAAATACATCTTTTTCTGAAGTTGTTGGCCCCCATAAGTCAGTCTGTCCACCTTTCCTGCAGGGTTTGTCAAGGGTCAGTCTTAGGGCGCATCCTTTTTGTCCTCTACATATTTCTCTAAAAGATCTCCGCAGCAAATTTGAAGGTACACTACTGTATCTCATACCACTTGTATGCAGGTGACCAATAGATTATTTAAAATGTTTTATATTTTCTTTTTCTTTTAATCCTGATCGTACAAGTAAGATAATTGCACTGCATGGTTGCTTTACTGCGATCAGTGGCTTGATGGCTCACAACTTGCTTCACTTGAATGTGGCGAAAACGTAGGTATTAATTGTTCCCCCTGACAGCTTGGCTGCTGAAGTTGCCACCTGCTTAGGATCTCTTTCTACCTAAAAATGCGCACCCCAGCGCGTAAGAAGCCTTGGGGTCATATTCGATCAGTCCATGCTTTTAAAGGAATATATTAAAACTGTGACCCCTTTCCTGATTTTTCCAACAACAACAAAAAAATTCTAAACTTGCTGGAGGCCCATATTATCTCATTTTGAAGCAGAAATGAAAATTAATGCCTTTGTCTTCTCACGTCTTCACTATTGCGATTCTCTCCTCACTTCTCTAAACCAAACTTCATGAAATCATCTGGAACTAGTTCAGAATGCCGCCGTGAGGCTTTTTATCTCGATCTCATAGGTGCAGCCACATTATTTCTGTTGCACTGGCTCCCTGCTAATTTTTGGATTCAGTAGAACATTTTAACAGTCTCTTAAAGAGCTCTCAATGGTCAGACTTTGGCTGTCTTTCTATTGTCCTGTTATTTCACTGGAGTCTGCTGACTGCATTTCACTTGATGTCCCTCACACAAGATTCAAAACTGAAGGTTGTAGAGCCTTGCAGTCCACTACCCATAAATTGTGGAATGCGCTTCCTTTTGAGCGACGAGCTGCTGCCTCTTCAGTGGACATTTTTAAAAAGCATTTAAAAACACATTTGTTTAGCAGGCATTCCAGTAAACCCAGAATATTTTATTTATTTAAATTTCTTGTGGAATGGAAGGGCACAGAACTCAGGGAGCACATTTTACTTCTTTTTTAAAAAAAACGCAAACCTGTGCTCACATTATATCACGTTTTCAGTTGTGGTTTGCACAGTCGACAGGAATAAGCCAGATTCAATATGCAACATGGTCTTGGCCTTCAGTGACAATTGATCACTCTGATTGTCTGTTAGCTAGCAAATCATTGTGCAAAAGCAAACTAACTACAAAGAAAAAAGACATTTAGGAAATCAAGCTTTGCTGAATATTGCTCTTTACTTAGATTGGTTCCTGCCTGTATCATGAGTGTGTTGGGCAAGGTTAGCATGTGTGCATTTTATTGAGTAAAACCCTGACTGTGGATGAAATGACAAACACTTAGTTCTTGGCCATGTTCACTGTATTGCAAGGTAAACCTGGCAACTAACCATTTGGGGAAGATGCAAGATTGGGCTCTCTGATACTTCCGCAAGCCAAAAGAGCCTACATTTTATGTGTGCGACTTAACAGCGCCATTATATTCTCAGGTCAACACCACAAATAAAAAGTGAGAAAACACACAGGATAGAAGGAGCAAAGGAGCACAAAAAAGGCACGTAAAAGAGTGGGGAACATGAGCTCCCTCACGTGCATCCCCTACAATGCACCCCCCAAGTCAGTTTTTGCTGGGTCCAACTTAAAATGCCGACAGAAACATCGATTTTCATGATAGCGTAACCAAATCTGCAACTAACTCCCTTTGGAGTTTGCAAGGTTAATTTCTACTTAATTCAAATGTATAAAGAAGAGCTAATAGCCAATTAACTACCGCTCATGGTGTTGTGAACTCATTTAATCAAAACGAAATGGTCCACTGTTGCTCAGGTAATATTCTAGCTTTTGTGCTACAAGGACACATGCTGTGTGTTTTAAATTTGCACACATTAAAGTAAAAGACAAATGTGCACTTCAGGATGTGTGTTTCTTGGAAATGTTTTTTATTTATTTTTTTATTTATAATGATTTCCACAGAAAGTATTTACATTTGTCTGAAGGTAAGCAAGAGAAAAAGTAAATATAACACACACTTGCACTTCTCCGAACCAACATGAAGCAACAACTGCATGAAGCGTTAAAATAGGAAGTCTCAACAGACATAGAGGTGCAATAGAAAGTATGACTTTATCAATTACTACTCACAAAATGTTGGGGATATTTGGATGTGGGGTAAGATTAAAAAATGACCTAAAAATGCACTATAACCTTTACAGGTGAATTTAATTAAACCTTCTCTAAACTTTTGAATGCCTGTCCAACTGTTTAATGTTTAATAACTTTTCAAAAATACACAACAGGCGTTTGATCCATAAGTCGGCAAATACATTTCCTGGTTCAACTACAAATTTTATTGAAACAGGCCTCCCTATCATGCTGGTCCCATTTTGACATCATGAGACCAAGACAATGGCTAACAATTGATCAACAGTAGACTAACGATTTGGTGTTAATTTGTGGTGAATTTTCAACAGTATACTGTTAAAAGAGTCATCCCTAACAGGTAGCTAAACAGTTAAATTAGTCATTTAACAATAACAGTAAATAACTAATTTAGAAGCAAAAATTGCATTTTTAATGAAAAGCTGTAAATTAACGGTAGATTATAGCAGTATTTTACTGCATTTTCGAATAATTGTAAATTACTGTGAAATAGTCAGCCCTTCCAGCTGAATTAACAGTTAAATTAGTAATTTAACAAATAAATAATTGTAATTTACAGCATAAAACAGCATTTTTCATTATAATAATAAATACTAATAATCTGTAAGTTAATGGTGGATTTCAACAGTATTTTACTGTATTTTATAATTATTGAAAAGTACTGTTACATGGTCACCACTTACAGGTAAATTACCAGTTAAATTAGGCATTTAACAATAATGGTAAATAACTAATTTAACAGCATCAAACAGCATTTTGTAATTCATCGCTCAAAATTCACGATGGGTTACTAGAGTATCTTACAGTATTTTTTTGTAATTGTAAAACACTTTTAAATAGTCACCCCTTGCAGGTAAATTCACAATCAATACTCAGTTAACATGAACAAACTGTAATTTGACAGCATAATAATGAATAATTTTCAATTTTAAGTTGAATCAGCTAAGGCAATTGAGAAAAGCTTACGCACAGGGTTCAATGTCTTGCACTTCAACAGCAGACAATCAGAGCCGCTATTCTAACTGCTGACTCTGTGGTCAGTGGACGAATGGCTCTACCAACTGAGCCACAGTCGTCCCGCAATATCATTCTTTATCAATAATAATAATCAAAATAATAATAATGTATTTTATTCATAGGCCCCTTTCAAGCCACGCGAGGTCACGGTACAAAAATGGTTAAAAGAAATAGAACGAACAGAACATAAAGCATCAATTTAAATGGCAAATGATATGGGAAATATCTTTCAGTCTGCAAAAGTTGTGTCTTGAGTTTTGATTTTAGGAGGGTTAATCAGTCTGTGTTTCGGAGGCCAGGTGGTAGTTAGTTCCAAAGATGGGGAGCAGAGCGAGTGAAGGATGAAGCAAATGAAACCACTTGCAAAATATGCGAGCTTCAAAAACAATAAAAGCAAATGTAAAATAGCAACAGTGAAAAAGAAATGCTTAATTCTTTGGAGCCAGATGAGGATGTGGCATCTTACAACACGGCGTGCTGTTGAAAACAAGACATAATAAATGATGTCAGAAAATGGATGGATGGATAAAAAGATATGTCGGAACCGATGACGACATTCGATTCTGCACAAGGAAAGATGGGGAAACGCTACCTAAAAGGTTAAGCAGCCCTCCCGTAATGCTGTGAGGTTGTTTGTCCTTCTTCACTGATACGAAGCAGAAACCTTTGTTACAAGTCATACTATCTTATAAGTTGTGTATCAGATACAAATGTTAATACTGTACATGAAAATAAAAGCAAAATGTTGTTCACTTGTCTCATATTCATGTTTTGATGTCAAATCCAATTTTTTCTTTCACTCTACAGCAAAATGAAAAGAATTGGCCTCTTGCCTCAGTGTTTCTTTATTTGACTGACCTTTTATTTACACTGTGGTTTACAGCGACAGGTGGATGTTTGCATGTTTATTAGTGTGGCTAGATGTGCATTGTGTTTGCGGGTGATTCTTTTCATGGTCTTTTACCATGGTCTTTCTTGAATTTGAAGGCTTATTTGTAACCTTTCTTGTCCTTGAGTGAATTGCTTGGGGATTAGTTTCTTTCCCTGTGGAGCGCTGTTGGTGGAGGCATTTAAAAGATTTAATCCAACCAGACTGTGTCGTAACTTTGTAGTTGATTAGAAGCTGTTTATCCCATGAATAGACACTGTTTGATGCATCAGGGAGTTTGCAATCGACAGCCTTGTGGTTGCAGCAGCAGGCCACAAATACTAACATAGAAGGAGACGAGTTGGGCAAAGTAGGATGTATTGAGTGTATTTGTATGTCTATAAATGCCAGGAATATTCAAGGATGGATTTTCAGGATACACATACCAGGTAGAGATTCGTCTGAGAGAGGTTTGTTTCAACATCATACTTACTGGGTTTTGAATGAGAAATAGTTGTCGTTTCATTTACAGTTTTGGGGCACCAGGGAATTTAATCTTGTAGGTCTGGAAGGACGGTTAAATCCAAATAAGTAAAATCAAACAACAAAAATTACGAGTGGCCATTCTTCCACCACAAATGTCCTTTGTTTCCTAAATTATTCCAAAAAGCAGCACATATTACGGAGCAGTTCCCAAGAAAATGGACCGAAAAATATATGAGTGTGAGTTCGGCCTTTACTTCCAAGGTAAAAGTGATATAATCTTAGTAACCTTCAAGGTGAGGACCAGACCTTGCTGTGGCTTTGTAAGGCTCTGTGTGTCCATGAGAAGAACTATCTTTTAGCTTCCAGCAGAGATACGTATACTTGTGGGCTTTCACAGCAAGGATAATAGGACCCATTTTGTCCTGTTGTGCGAAGTGTGACGACCTCAGTGAAATCCTCCACAGTTCTAAACACATAAACTGCACGCACACCACAAACAACCGTAGAAATAGTTTTCTACATCGGCCCTCGTTTATATTGCTGATGTTGCTGCAAATTGGGACTGAATGGACCTTTCGCTCAAGTTGCAAAAGACACAAAACATTTGTACTGGGCATATAGCTTTTTACTGATTGGAATAACGAACGGTGACTTACCCGGTTTTACAGCAACATTGCTGCTCCTTGATATTGTCAGAGGTGGGTAGAGTAGTCAAATATTGTACTCAAGTAAGATTACTGTTACGTTAGCATAATATGACTCAAGTAAAAGTAAAAAGTAGCCCTCCAAATAATTACTTGAGTAAGAGTAAGAACGTCCTCAGTGAAAAATACTACTCAAGCATTGAGTAAATTGTCAGTAACTTCTGATTTATTTTTTAAACCAGAGCATGAATGTCAAATAAAATAAAATAACTAAATAAAATATGAATGTGCATATTCAGATATTGCTGAACAGTATCACTTCATCTAAAATCATCTTTATAAAATAAAATCTTTGTAAAATAACAAATTAAGGCAAATTCAGCTCCTCAAAATGGTCTTATACTATATTGTTTCAACTTGTTAAACAGCACAATACTGTAGGCTCACCAGGCAGATTACAAAAACAGGAACAAGGCTGCAGTGGATATAAAAAGTCTACACACCCCAGTTCAAATGCCAGGTTTTTGTGTTGTAAAATAATTTTGACCAAGATAAATCATTTTAAAAACCTTTTCCACCATTAATTTGACTTAGAATTTGTATAACTCAACCGTTTTTTTTTTTTTTTTTTATCTTTTTGAGAGGGGAGATGAAAATGAACCACTGAAATAAACTTGAATGTGATTGACTTGGATGCTTAACTTGCTGCTTTCTTGGCCAGGTCACCATTGCAAAAGAGATGTTCTGTTTTAACTGGTCTTTTACCTTGTTATATAAAGTTTAAATAAAAATTAATCTGGTCGCACAAGGATGCACTCCCTCTGATAACGGGCTTGTGGCTGTGTTCAGAAGTAACAGCTCACATCCAAACTCATGTTCAATAGGATTCCACACACACCTGCCACCATTTAAATTTTTAAGTGAAAAAAAACCCAACTACACATCCACAGGGCAAACATTATTTGCTTTATTGTTTGCTGACCAGACTTAACTGATAAAGTGTGTGTGTGTGTGTGAGAGAGCGAGAGCGAGAGAGAAGAGAGAATGAATAACACACAATTGTATTTTATAACCAAGATGGCAACTTCATGAACATCTTAATGCTGTGCAAAAAAACCTAGATATAGGCTCAAAAAGGGAGATTGGATTTGTTTGAATCGTGAATTGTTGACAGCAAATATCGATCTTTCTATCATCAGTAATTTCCAGTGCCGATTTTTGATATGGGCGACATGAGCAGTCGCCCAGAGCGGCAATTTCCGAGGGGGCGGCAACCCCCCTCTCTGTTGAAAGAATGGTTATTGAATGTTCAGATGTCCACCCACTGGGTTTTTTTGACTGATTTTGTTTGGAAAGGATTTCCATCAGCCCTCACGCCCCGTTGATGATAGCACGGCTATTGCTAGTTTCTAATAATGCATCTCGACACTTTAGTGATGCAATTTCATGCATCTTAGTCACTGAACACCTAAACTTTGGGTCTTTGGTGGATGAGTGCTACTGGACTATGACATTTTGCTGCACCTGGACGAATGATGGTTTATGTTTCCACACTCATCTCCCCACATCTGCTGATATATAAGGTTATGCAGGTTATTCACAAGCTTCCACATCAGCAAATCTCCTGACCGACCTCTCTTTCTTATCAGCTGCGTATCATCCATGAAAATTGCTGAAAAGCATCTGAGCCCAATTGAATAGTCATTCATCAATCCGTCAACTTCTCCATTCTAAAAACATTCACCAGTGCCTGTGCCAAATTTTCTCTCACAGTTCTTTAGACTAATGCTTAAAGTCAAACCCAGTCTAGTCAAGCACAGTCTAGTGGCCATTTCAGTTCATGAGAGTATTATTTTATGTGAGAAAATGCTGGAAAATTTATGAAACGGAATAATGGGCATCAATCAAATGATAAGCTTCTATTTGAGTATAAAACTAAACTGAGGAAATATTCATTTCCAGCATTTTAAGAAGCAGTGAGCAATGGTTTCCTTTTTTTGCTGTTTCTGTCCCATCTTCAAGCCATAAAAACAGGCAGAATATTGCACAAACATGCACTCTGCATGCTGCATAGCAAACCATTAACTTGTAAAGGTTGGCATCCTCTTGAATAATGTTTCCAATTAAAATGTTTCTTTATCGGAATACAGCAATGTCACTGTTTCATGAATATTTGATAATTACAAACAAAACTTTGCTTTCCTAAGGAAATTGTTTATTCTAATGTAACGTGCTCACATAAGGATAAGGATAGTGATGGTCCTTTTGCTTAAGTGTGCATTAAAAGAGAATAAAACAAGCAGGCAGGTTTTAAAAGCTACTGATTTAACAGTTGGACGTGAGCTTTCATTTCAACTCAAATTTATTTCAAGCTCACTTTCACAACAACCACAGTTATAACAAAGTGCTGTACATACAACATAAAAGACAATAATTAAAATAATAGTACAGTTCCAAATAACTAAATAAAAATATGCTTTTCTAAATAAAATATGCAAGCACTCCCTTTAGATTGATATTTAGCATCGAGGAGGTGCAGAGTTTTATCCTTTTTGTTGCACATGTTGTGTGAAGCTGTTAGTAGAAGAGAGAGAGGATTGAAGATTTAAGTCTCCATTGACCAGTATGAGGCTGCCGGAATGCTGCAATTGGGTTACATCATGCACTCACAGTGTGCATGACACCACTCACATTTTCTACAAGCTGCGTTTGAAAGTAAACAAGTAACTGTAGTTTTCTAATAGCTGATAGTTCGTCCGTTGGTGTGTCACACACATACAGAAACATTTGTTCAATTCTCCTGTCCTATTTGGTCCTTTTAGCGCCAGCTCTCATCACTCTCCATATCTCTTCCGGGATACATTCGGATCCACGTTGGGGGGCAAAGCTCCTCGCGGTCATAGATCCTCGCGGTTGTAGAATCGTAGACAAGTGGCAAAGTTGCATACCGCTGAAATTCTCCACATTCTGCGGGTGAATGCGCAACACGACAAGTGCCGATACTCTCCGACACTGAATGTCACGGCCAAAAACAAACACTGAAAGACATCCACAACGGGTTTACACGACACACAATGAACATCAAATGAAAAAAAAGGATAGAAAAGTACAAATTAATGAGAAACTGAGCAGAGCTGTTGTAACAGGCTGCCAACTCAAATGCACCATCTTTGATCTTTCTTTTCAGTAGAAGGTCTGTCTGTCCATCTGTGAGTTTCTGATCATTTTCTATTAGGTCATTTTCAAAGTTTGTTGTCCAAATTGATTCTTGAGATGGTTTACATCAGAAAGTTTGGAAAATCTAAAAGCTTTGGTTGGTTGGTTGGTTTTCTCAAAAACTTGTATGGCTCCATGTGCTCCTTATGCTCCATATGCTGTTAAAGTTAAAAGGCTATTGACATGAAATCATTTTTACATAATCACAGATGAAAAACAGTGCAGTTTCAGCCATTTCACGTCACACTGCCCTTTGGAGCTTTCGTAGTGTACATTTTTAAAATTGTCACTTATCATGAACATTAAAACCTTTTCAGTTGTTTTTTTCATGTCCGTGTGAATGATTTTGACTTTTCAATAAACCAAAGGAAAAAGGATTACTTTGTTGTACATTTACCCCAAGATCTCTATTTACAGAACTATCCAAGTTGCTCCCAACAGTTTAAGTGGTGGTGTCACAGCAGCAATCCCACATGTTGTATGAAGCTTATAACTGTGTTATTAAGTGAGCATGGAGAGAAAATCCACAGACATATGCTACACAATAACTGGAATAGGGCCACAGCTCATTAATGTTAAAGGGAGATGTGGGGGAAGACAGGAACGCTAATGCATATTAAGCACAGCAGTACTACTGGCAACAGCCATCAGTGGTCTTTATGTGAAACAAGCTTTAATGGATAATTGATTAAACCATAAATTAGCACCCCACAAATAAGCAAATCAAAAGACTGGAGACAGGCAAGGACAAGAAGCGTCTATGGAGAGACTTGATTTGTGACGAGTATGAATTATTTAGTTCATCTTGCACACAACCCGTATTATCCATCTGTCGTTACATCGACCACTGGACAAATGGTCACATCCACTTCTAATAATCTGCCTATTAAGGATTACCTCCATTTAAAAAAAAACAAAAATCCAGTCCTCTATCTGTAAAATCGGTGCAAAGCTAATGAACACATTCTCATTTACATACAGCAATATCAACCAATTTACCACAATCTTTCTTCATCTCTACCCAACTGTTCATCCATCATGTGCAGGGTCATTTATACAGCCATGCTCTATTCATCCTTCCCTCTATCTTCCATGCATCAATCCGTTAGCGTTCCGATCAATTAATTGCTGCAATTGTGTCACATATGACATTAACCCATGTATCTATCTACACACACTACATATCCTACATCAGTCACCATCATCTTTGTACAGCTAACCAGTCAGATCTCTATCTGCAATGTGTGCATACAGTAGATGATAATATTGCAGTGACTACTGAAGTCATCTTCCATATTTGTCTTTAGTGAACAGGGTGTCTACACCCTTTCACCCTCCATTCTTTCATTTAGTCTCAAATACTTATGATTTTCTGTCCCTTGCTTCAGCTATTTGACAGTTTATTTATTCCTTAATAATTTATTCATCCTGCATTAGCACAAGCCTTGTTCAAAGGCTCATCAAGCTTGACCTCTGAGCACCACAGTCACCCTGGCTGGGACCTTCCTCCCTGGAGAGAACATTTCAGTTGGAGTAATACAACGGACAGAGCCAGCGGGCATTTGACATTTCTCTGACATTTTCAGTCTCCTCTCTGCATCTTTTTGTACATACACCAGTTCTAAACAGTGTGATAGCTTTACAAAAAGTTGTTGTTGTTGTTTTATTTTTTTAACAATGGCTGACTGGGAAGCACATGACCTTTTACAGGTCGCTCTTTGAAAAATGCAAGCCCTCACAATCTGCAGTCTTTTTAGATATCATTCCCGATTCCCACTCATTTTAAAAGTATATTTGAGAATGTTTGTGTTGAAGGAAAAAGATAAAGAACATCACTTGTATGCTTTACCTCGGCAAGGCTTGTATAGAATATAAAACATGTACAACATGTACAGTTCCACAAGATGCCATGAAATTGTATCTGTGATTCTTTTTGGCTACGACAGTGGACTTAGAACATGTCAGAGAAAATATACACTTCTTCATGGAAAAAAATGAAAAATTACATGTAGTAAACAGAATGGCGTTGGAATGGAAATTAAGGCAACAACAGCAGCAGTGTCTCAACAACATTCAAATGATGTGTCCTTTTTAGCCCTTAAAAGGTCAACGCTGTCCTTGGCAGTGACTTAACACAAGAGGGAACTAAACTACATGCATGTTTGGCCTAATGCTGAAAAAGGACCGTCTTGTATTCCAGACATGTCCTCTACTGCGAGACAATGCATCTGGATCACTGTACGTTCATTATGATAACATAATTATACCCTGGACAGGCAAAGGTTAGGTCATTGTATCACATACTGTAAGTAAGCATAATGATAAGGTACAATTTTTACATATAAGTGGAAGATATACAAACCATGTCTATGGTATTGATAATTACTCTGCACACAATACACAATTATTTATTATGTGTTGCTTTCGCATAAAATCATTTAGATAGGCTGTTGGCTTATAATGAGGACGTTAGTAGCTCATGGCCTTGCTAATCCTGTATCTCCAACATTAGCATTAGTACATACAATACATATTCATAAATGCACTGCTGCATTAATGCATTGAGAAGAACTAGTTTTTATCTGTTACTTCCTGACCTTCCTCAGTATGTATGTGCTTCTGCATAACAACTCTTTCTGAATGTACAGCATCTATTGTGCACTGCTATTGTACTCATTTGTGTTGCAACTGTTCAGAGTTGTGTGGAGTACAAATGTTTTAGCATGTTTAATAAAACCATACATACAAACTCCACAGAGGAAGGCTAGAGACCGGATTTGGACTCAAAAGTGGGTGGCAGATATGCTAACTACTCGTCCAACGTGCCGCCTAAATAAGAAATGTTTATTAAAATACATATTTGGACAAACAGATGAGTTTTTTCAGTTTATGACAAACCATGATTAGCTTGGCAAAAAGAAATACAAATTTGGAGATGCATACTTTTGATCTCCAGGGTACGATATTGATTATATATTTTGTGCTTGGTGTCTCTCTGATTCTATGAAAAAAAAAACAATATGAAATATTATATATATATAAAATATGAACTAATTTCACACTGTTACATCTCTCCCAAATTGCATAGTTTTGATATTTTAAACATCTCAGAAGTTGTGCATATGATTTCTTGTCTGGCTGCTGTTTTACTATTCATGTGAGCCTAACCTAGTTTTTCATTTCATTTACATATTGTCTACTTAATATGTCTGCTAGAAATGTCAAAAATGCTGTGTTCAACATCCCTTTCCTCTTTCCCTGTCTTTTTGGTCGACACGACTTTCTTGTAACGACTTGCTGCTGCAACAGTACTTTCCCCACAGGGATCATTAAAGCTGCACGACTTCACACACTGGCTTATAATACGAGTCAAAGGCAAACATGATTGAAAAGTTTTGAGCGCAAGCATTTTCCAAGATTATGTCTGTAAGATGTACCTAGTACATGCATTGAGAGGGTGCAACCTGCATATAAAGTACATGACCCCACAAGCAATGTCCATGACACAGGTTTTCAAGGAAATACTTTGCAGAAGCCAGGGAGTTATTATTGAATAAAAATGAAAATATACAGTATGTGTAATTTCCCATATTCCTAAACGTAAGCTATATCGAGTTTGTCAGGTGTCTTTGCTTAAAAGCCAAAGTCAGTGTGTCGTTACGTGGTATTGTGAGAACCTGTTTGGGAAGCCAACCAGCTGAGCCATCTGTTGTGAGAGTCAGTGGAAGAGTTAGATTTTAACCAGCACAGCATAACACTGAATTCTCAGAACAGCACAATACCCATTTAATTTAAATCATTTAGACCTGCCTCACCTAGTCTTGTGTGATACCTTAGCATTGCGAGGATATAAGAGAATATGTCTGAAATGGTTGTCAGTATTGAGAGGATAATGTGGATTTTCTGTTGCCAGCAGAGACATGCAATGGTGGTTGATATGTATTTGCATATCTCAGTGCTTGATACGCTAAACTAATACTGATTCAGATGTAATTAAGTAGATATATGACAAGGGTATATCTGTGGGACTACAGCTCTGTTCCAAGTAAATTGCCTTTATTGGTCGACATGGAGAGAAAACCCAGGAACAAATGTATTGCAACATAAAACACTAATGGCCATTTGCTGCAAAATGGAAGGCAGGATGCTGTTTCCGCTGCTGCGAAGGAGGACCCTCAGCGAAGAAGTGGTAAGGGGAAGAGAGTGACTGAGGAGAGGAGAGAGAGATAGCAGGAGAAGCAGAACACGAAAGGAGAAAGGCAGGGGTCGACAGATGGAGTGAAGGGGTGAGAGTGAGACAGAACAAGTGACAGTATCACAAGTGGAGAGTGGGTAGAGAAAAGCAATGAAAAAGCGTTAAGTGATAAGGTAGCAAAGCATTACAGAACATAGTTGTATGGTACTGTATGAACATATACAGTAAAAGTCGGATATTAGTGAATCATATGGATACACAAGAGTAGGAGGACATGGAAAGGGGAGCTCTAAACTCATTTAAGGGAAAAACTCCAAGTCATTGGTACAGCTATGTGGATGACACATGGGTTAAAATCAAAAGCCAAGTGCAAGCCTTCACTGTGCACATTAAGTCAGTGGACAATAACATCAAGTTCACACGTGAGGATGTCAAAGACAAGTTGTCTACTTTGGATTGTGATGTCCACATTGGAGACGACAGGGGCCTCCATGTTGGGGTTTACAGAAAACCCACACTCACTGACCAATACTTACTTTTTGACTCACGCCAACCTCTGGAACACAAACTGGGCATTATCTGTACCCTACAACACACAGCTGATAACGTTCCAACCAGTCCATACGCCAAAGAGAAAGAACACAAACACCTGAGGGAGACCCTCCAAACCTGTGGTTAACCAAGCTGATCATTTGCCTCTTAGTTGGAGCATGAATACTTGGGTTTTACACACAAACACTGGCGAGTACATCCTAACTAAGCCTTGTTGCATGAACTGATGAAGCCTGCTCGGATGAGACAAACACAACAGTCCAGCGGTCAATTCAATGCCCTCAGGGCAGAGTAAAATTTTGACAAAATACATTTGCCAAGCTTTAAATGTCATATGATTGTGGCTGTTCATGAATTAACCGACAGAAATTCCGAATTAACCGACAGAAAATGGCATCCAGTTGGAACACAAAATCTCCCCTTTCTTGAACCAGTGAAGTAAGTTTGAATTAACATTAAAACATTTTAAAGCGGCGGCACGGTGGCCGACTGGTTAGAGCGTCAGCCTTACAGTTCTGAGGACTGGGGTTCAATCCCTGGCCCCGCCTGTGTGGAGTTTGCATGTTCTCCCCGTGCCTGCGTGGGTTTTCTCCGGGCACTCTGGTTTCCTCCCACATCCCAAAAATATGCATTAATTATGGACTCTAAATTGCCCGTAGGCATGACTGTGAGTATGAATGGTTGTTTGTTTGTATGTGCCCTGCGATTGGCTGGCAACCAGTTCAGGGTGTACCCCGCCTCCTGCCCGATGACAGCTGGGATAGGCTCCAGCACGCCCGCGACCCTAGTGAGGAGAAGCGGCTCAGAAAATGGATGGATTCTAAAGCTTTTTCTGCATTTATTTACAATAATCGTGTACTGTACTCGGCGTGTTTAGCCCACGAAATAAGTAAAAAACCATAATTGACTTCTCCTTCTTTTTTTGCAACAGCTCAATTGAACGCTGCCCAGAGGGTGCAAATTACTGTACGTCTGCAAAAGCACACAGGCTTAAAAAAGGTAGCAATCATGGTTTTCCCTATTTTCTTCACAAAATTTTACAACATCCAGGATAATAAAATCTCACAGCATAGGATCAGCATCAGGGAATGCAATGAGTAAGTGTAGCTAGTTTTCGATGATGTTCCACAATACCATGCCTGCTCATATACTGCAGCTACACCACTACTTATAGTGTACGTTAGGTATTATCAAGAAACAATTTATAGGCACAACCGTCAAAAGATATCACAAGTGGATTTTTCACTGTAGGGACGGGCATTTGACTACATTTTCTTGATCAAATTTATTTTTTAATTCTTATGTTAATTTATAAATCAAGCCCTGCTGTATGCAGTTTAACTCTTCTCCTCGTGCTAGTGTATGTTTTCTTCGGCACTCCTGCTTCCGCCCACATTACAAAAACGTGCATGTTCGGTTAATTGAAGACTCAGAATTGTCCAGAGGTGAGAATGTGAGTGTGAATTATCCATAAATGTCCTATAAGTGACTGATGACCAGTAAAGGTTAGTTAGTGCCCAAAGTCAGCTGGAATACCTGCAGCTCACCCACGACCCTCATGAAGGCAAGTGGTACAATTATGGAAAAAAAGATAGATAGATGGATGTGTTTACACTTGGGAAAATTACATTTTAAAAAAGTAATGTTATAGTTACTGATTACTTTCACAAAAAGTAATTGAATCAGGAACTGAATGACTCCTTAATTGTAATTAGTTACCAGGCAAATGATTGTTTTACTTTATTGAAAAACTTTGAAGTACCTATGTCAAAGAATTCCTATTTTTGGGTGTGTCTCACGGGCCAGTTACATAGAGTAGAACAGCATAGTCTGGTACTTTTATTTAACTTAATATTTATTGGACTTTATACTGCGACTGGTACTATAGACATACTGTATGCATTCTTGGCCCTAATTCAAGTATTTTCTTCACCAAGTTTCAACAGCAAGGGCTTTTAACTCAGTGTAGTGTAAAGAAATAACACAAAGCTTCTAGACAACTGGTAAATACTGTCCTTCCAAGTACAGTATTTCACAAATTATTCTCCATATCAGTTTAGCAATAAAGTGGTTTAAACTCTTTGCATTGGAAATTCAATAAATCAAACTGGCGTGAGGTCCTTGTTGTTGACCCCTGTTATATTGAAATGAGCACTAAATACATTATAACATAAACAGTGTTCACAAATACTTTATAAACTATTTTAAAGCTGGAATTTGCAATTTAAAACAACAAAAACAAACACTTTTTGTCGCATATGTTAAAACTGTCTCTGTGACCTGGCAGCAGATTATTCTTATCTCTGGCCCATCTAATACCTCAAATTTAATTTTAATTATTATTTTACAACTGGGCACGGTGGGACAAGAATAGCCAATTGGCGGGTGAATAGACAGGAGGCATGACCGAATAGTCTGTCAATCAGCTCTCTACTTCAAATCAAAACATATATAACGGTGGTGTCCTACACGTGGACGTGTGTATATTGCTGGGCTTGGAAAGCTACTGGCGTGAATGTAGGACTCAACGGCGACGTCACCGTTCTCACTGGTTTGTCAGGTAAGTTGATCATCTCATATTTTTAATTGATTATAGATTCCAAAATATACAACATCAAACCGGGAACGATGGCAGTTGCGGTGCACTCTGAGTGAGGCATCCGCAGCTGAGCAGGACGTAGGTCCCATGCTCCTTCCTCCAGCGGGTCTGGTAGCCTGGTAGTAGTCTGAGGTGGCCGGCCGAGCACAATGAGCCCCTGTCTTCCCGCTTCTTTTTTGTTGACTGAGCTGGGGGCGTTTTTTGTGTGCAGGCACGCAAGGCGGCGGGGGCGATTATATTAAAATCTAGCTAGCATTTAGAAAACTGGCAAACCCTGCCTTTAATGTTACGGTGGGATGAAGGTCAGTTTAGATACTAATTTAAAGTACTGTATTATTGTAACTATAATTACTATGTTAATAAAGTGGATCAATAAAAATAACAAAAAAGATGTTTTCGAACTTCTGATATTTATTGCACCTTATTGACATCAACACTAGCGTATCCCTACTCCATATTTTGGAAACTAGTGCCTTGAATGACTCTGACTCACCTGGTGCTCAGCATGTCAGCCACATCATACAGTATGTGGCTGCCTTTATGCTGGGCTGAAAAAAACACCAACAACAACAAAAAAAGCTTCATTTGTTTAGGTTGCATGGTACTGTCTTTGTCTCCTTCACCATTTGTGGCCACTAATTTCATAGACGCATGTCCCGGAGAAAGATGTTTCGTCTGGTCGGCTCAGCTCGACCTCGACCTGGAGAAGCATTTTTGTTTGTGGCATAATGTGCATTCATTCGTCATGAACATTTTTTCCTTCAATTTCATTTATGGAGCTTTGAGTTAAAGAAGGCTATTTTAGCTGTAGATCTAATGAGCTGGCCATTCCTGTTAACATTTCCTTCACAACTCAGTACACCATGTGTGTGTGTGTGTGTGTGTGTGTGAAGGTCTGTGCAACCATTCTTGCTCTTGCGGTGTGTCAACACACACCAAACCCTACCTTTGATTGTCTTACAATGAAATTTGACTGTACCTCAGCCAATCATCATCACGCATGCGTTATCGCAGTGTCTCGTGACCCCTCATGAAGAAGAACAGTAAGAAAAAAATATGCTTCTTGGTTTAGAGTTCTGGTTGGTCTGATCAAACAGTTCCAATGATGTACAATCCCAATTCCAATGAAGTTGGGAAGTTGTGTTAAACATAAATAAAAACAGAATACAATGATTTGCAAATCGTGTTCAACCTATATTTAATTGAACCACAAAGTTTGAACATTTAATGTTCAAACTGATAAACTTGATTGTTTTTAGCAAATAATCATTAACTTAGAATTTTATGGCTGCAACACGTTCCAAAAAAGTTGGAACAGGTGGCAAAAAAGACTGAGAAAGTTGACGAATGCTCATCAAACACCTGTTTGGAACATCCCACAGGTGAACAGGCAAATTGGGAACAGGTGAGTGCCATGATTGGGTATAAAATGAGCTTTCCTGAATTGCTTAGTCATTCACAAGCTAAGATGGGGCGAGGTTCACTTCTTCGTGAACAAGTGCGTGAGAAAATAGTCAAACAGTTTAAGGACAATGTTCCTCAACGTACAATTGCAAGGAATTTAGGGATTTCATCATCTACGGTCCATAATATCATCAAAAGGTCCAGAGAATCTTGAGAAATCATGATTATTTGCTAAAACCAATCAGTTTGAACATGAAATATCTTGTCTTTGTAGTGTATTCAATTAAATATAGGTTGAACATGATTTGTAAATCATTGTATTCTGTTTTTATTTATGTTTAACACTATGTCCCAACTTCATTGGAATTGGGGTTGTAATAATTTTATTTTGCCTATCCCCACTGGACACTGCTGAAAAAATGCACACATTCCAATGGGCCATTTTCTGCTCAGAGCACCACAATCACTGTACATATAAAAGGCACCTATTGATTGAGTTGTTAACAGCCATTTGGTTTAGCTGTGGTAAGGTTGAGGGGGTCCGCAAATCCTGGAGTGTTAAAGAAGTACATGGGCTACAGAATGGAGTAAATTACGATATGGACAATATAGGAACAAAGATGGAGGTCCAATCTTACCTAATACAGTACATGGAGACTGTGTATTGGCCCCTTGTGCATCTGTGTATGAGTCTAGATTTTTGCTATGCTGCGCCTGAAAGCCCCCAAAGGGCTCCAGTGTCCATCAGTCAGGCCAAAATATAAGTTAAAAGTATCCAAGTCCCAGTGGCAGACCTTGCAGGCTGCCTGTGTCCTCTGTGTTATGACACCAGTCATTTACGAGAATCCATCTTGTTCGTTCCTCCATTTAGAAGCTATTTATATCACTAGCCCTCTGACGCAACAGCACCACATCCAACTCATCAGACATAACCCTCAGAAGTTGCACATGAATCGAAATCAATGCACTTGAAATTCTTACTTTGATGTATAATTTCTAGCATAATGTCAACCTCCAATTACGAATGCTTATTTGAGGATCTTCCATGTGAGGAAATTCTTAAATATAGAGGTACGAGAAAGTGCTATTAACACGGATATTTTGGATGTTAGATGTGGCAGACATTAACGGTCCCCTATTTTGGCTATTTAGACCTTCACAGAGTGACTCTCTAACATGGGCTTAATATAAAAGTGTCAATTTCATTAAAAAAAAAGGTCAACTTGGTTTCTTCATACAAGTGTCCAGATAAGCCCCCTCTGACAGCTACTTCTGTTTAACCCAGTTTTGTTTCCGCTTTGTCCATATTTGGCTAAAACCGACCCTTATCTCTGATTGGTTGCCTCGGTGGATAAGACTCACTTGTGAGAGCACACGTGTTTGTTATGTTGACAACGCCGGCTCGGGCGCGGAAAGGTTAGGCAGAGATCTTTCCTAGTGACGTAGATAAGCTCGGGAAATTTGAATGACACGATTTCAGGCCTCTCGGCAGAAAAACGTCTGGGTCTCAGGAATGCGTGGACGATTTTAATTCCTATTTCACAAGCTTACTGAGGCACAATAGATACAATATTACATCCCAAATACTATAAAAAGTTGGTTTGGCAAAATATATCCCCTTTAAGGGCTTTATTAGATATATATTCTGGTTTAGCATGTTTATTTCTCTACAATTTAAGTTGTTTTTCTTTTCAAATACTATAATCGGAGTCATGCTATGTATTTATGTTTTGCTTTTGCCTCGCCCTCCCTCCATCACTCTGAGCGTGCAATCATAGCAAAACCTAGAAACCATACTGCCTCTCAGGCGCAGCGGATGCCATCTGACACGCTCCCTTACATTGTGCTTGTTCCAATTAAATCTGACACCATTTACTGTCAAGTGCATGATGACAGGCTGCAGAAAGGTAACCCACCACAGTTGCACCCGCTGCCCAGGGGTTTAAGTGTTTATGGATGCATATTACGTGGTTACAAAAAGATCTATAGTGTCAGATTGCTGTCCAAAGGTCCAAAGCTCTGTCGGCGGGAAATAATACACTTGATATTTGACATGTAATATGTTTTGCCCCAGGTTTGTACAGCGTATGGGAGAAGGTCTTAAGACTGTGTTAAACATGAATTTACTTCATGTTCTGTTGCGGCAGCCAAAATGTTAAATCACTGAAACTCATCATTTAGTATGTATTGTTAATGGTGAACTTTGACCATAAATAACAGAGAGTTAGTTTCACTAGTTTGTTGCACCTACTCATCTGGAAAAGAGCTGACAGGAATTGGAAATTCATTCATTCATCCATTCATTTTCCATAGCGCTTATCCTCACTAGGGTCACGGGCGTGCTGGAGCTTATCCCAGCTATCTTCGGGCAAGAGGCAGGGTACACCCTGAACTGGTCACCAGCCAATCGCAGGGCACATAGAAACAAACAACCATTCGCACTCACATTCACATCTACGGGCGATTTAGAGTCTTTAATTAACCTACCTTGCATGTTTTTGGGATGTGGGAGGAAACCAGAGTAGCCGGAGAAAACCCACGCAGGCACGGGGAGAACATGCAAACTCCACATAGGCGGGGCCGGGATTTGAACCCCGGGTCCTCAGAACTGTGAGGCGGATGCGCTAAGTGAAATGTGAAATCTAGTGAAATGCCCATGCATATCCATAACAAATACTAACATTAGCAAGCTCATCGTCAGGGAACATCTAGTTAGTTGAAAGTTAATCAGTTATTCATTCATTCGTTTTCCGTACCGCTTATCCTCACTAGGGTCGCGGGCGAGCTGGAGCCTAACCCAGCTATCTTTGGGCGAGACACCCTGAACTGGTCGCCAGCCAATCAATCAGTTATTCTATTAACTAAATTGGATCTGGTAGGCTAGATAATGAGCCAAGCTCTTTATAAACGGCCTTTGACAATCAGTGAAAATGGCAATTATAAAGAAGTTCCCGAGAATGACTGTTTACATTGAGCCATTTAGTTTGACTGGTGTTAGAAACTTTTCTAAATATCTCTTCAAGTGTAATCAAATTAATGTTTAGAATCAGCGGGACTGTTGAGCCCTCATGAAAATCATCCTTTCGGTACTCCAAGCAGTGAGGCTGGCAGCAAGTTAATCAAAAGGCCCTTCCTTTGATGAAATGACCCAAAGTAAAGTTCGAGAGAAACTCAATGTGCTTTTTCTGCAGCTTGGTGCTGGTCCACCAACCAACCAGAACCAATCTGAGGCTTATGATGGCGTGAGGGAGAAGATACATCAGGCTTCCCTCCAGTGTGTAATGAATGGAACTAATGGGAATAGGCAATTCACATCTATACCACTAATATATGTAGAAAATTACTGGCTGCATCTACTCGTATTTATGAATATGTGTTTGTGTGCGTGGGTGTGTGTGTGTGTGTGTCTGTGTGTGTATGTGTTTGTGTGCGTGTGCCTGTGGCTGCATGCATGCGCGTGTAAGTGTATGTGTGTGTTCTAGTGTGTGCGTGTGTTTCTGTCTGTGTCTGTTTCTGTGTGCATGCCTAATTTTTCAAAAGCAATATGCGACTTTAATTAAATAATTGTGATAAGTGCTTGTTAATCGAAACAAAAACTACAGCACATCCAGAAAGAAATGAATAAATAAAATGAATGCAGCTGTTAATATCGAGATTCAAAGATACTGTGTTCAGGAGGGAACTACAATTAACTTGAAAATGATCACACCCTCATCTAATCTCAGTTAAATACATTATGTGACAGGAACGTGTAAAATGTTCCAGAACACAATGTACAGTTGTTTACAATGGAAACTCAGGGGTCAAACACAATCTGTTTAAAGATTCTGGTCAACCTTTAATTTGTTCATATTTTAAATAGGTTTTTGCATTGCAATAAATAATCCATTGTGTAGAAATAAGTTAGGGCCTAATTAAATGACATACTGTATGACAAAGGTGTAATGCAAAGTTAAAGGCAAAGCACTAAATACTCTCTATGTAGTGCTTTGCCTTTAACTTTGTCAACAAAAAGTCACATTATCACACTGGACAAAAGTATTAGAACAGTAACTCAAAAGTATTGGAACAGCAATTCAACTTCACCTACAAATTTTGCTCATATAACAAATTGCATGACTTCAGTGACATTTGACAGGTTACAGCACATTGTAATTGTATTTGCACGTTTCGTTTCTTCACAACTGTGATATTCCTCAACCGTGACATTTAAACATTACTGCACTGGTGAGTGTCGTGTGTTCCAGAGTATTGATTATCTTTTGCACTTTAATAAAATAATCAGAATTTTAACATCTCAATGACTAAAAAAAAAAAAAGAAAAACAGCTGCACCTTGTTGAAAAATAAAGACTCACTTGAGCAATACAATGTGCAGTTTCCTTTGGATTGCTGCGATTTCGTTTGTTGATCAGTTTATAAAAAAAGCTATTACAATTGAACATTTGAGTAGACTATTGAGCCCACCCAGATCATGAATGTGGGTCAAGTGACCTTCCAGTGAGGGGTGGGGATGGAAAACGGGGATGGACAGTATAAATTACTTTACCCAAAGTCATCAATACACTCTCGCATTATTAGGATTTAATTTAGCCCAAGGGAAGAGACCTGACCAGAACAACAAATGATAGCTGGGATAGGCGCCAGCACTCCCGTGACCCTTGTGAGAATAAGCAGCTCAGAAAATGGATGGATGTTTATTAATTTGGCCTTCGAGGGACACGAGTTAACGCTAAATGATAAAATTCTAATTTGACCTCTATCATGATTTAACTGAGCCTATTATGATGTCAATCAATTTGACTCCATACTGGAGTGATGAAAGAGTGGCTGTGGAAAGGGAATTAGAGTCAGTGTGGGGGACCAGTCTGTCACCATATCAAATTGTTATTTATCTAGCCATGTGTGACCCAAGAGAGAACGCAGCTTGTGACATACTGTACATGGGCCTTAAAGTTGTGATCAACAAGTCTACCTCATTTTGCTTTATCGTCTGTGAAATTTTGCTGAAAATGATGTGCTAATCCTAAATACCAGTAGTGAAGATGGCAGCTCTGTTGTGCTGTATTTGGAAGTCAGGTGATTTGAAAAGCAAGGTAGTCCACATTAGGGTTGTGCATCGTTTGAATTTGAGCGATTCCTCATTTCGATTCCGGTTCCAAAGGAGTCTCGATTTCGATTCTTTTAGGGGGTTGGGTCAAAAATGTTTGCATGGTTTAAATAAAGGGCTTCCAAATTATGAAAATCCATTTCCTTAGCAGCCCGCAGCATAGACTAAAATGAACATTTGACTCGAGGTTCTTTATAACCAGCATCAATATCAAACCTATGAACTAAAAAGGCAATGTGTGTGGAACTAACCCAATTGACTTAATCGTAATTAATTGATGTTTCAGCTGAAAGTTAAATATAGCATTGTTAAAGATGATAGCTGGGTTAGGCTCCAACACTCCCGCGACCCTTGTGAGGATAAGAGGCTCAGAAAATGGATGGATGGATACGATAGTTATTAGGGACTGTTTTATCACGTCAAACGGTTTATATGTGCAAGTTTTAACTCGACTTCCTGTTTTAAACTTTTATTTATATTTTTATAGCCTTTTATTACGCACCGGAACTCAGCATTTTGGCATGAAAAGTAACTTCACACGACACCGGTGAATTTTGAAAACGAAAGTAATGGTAACAAATGCTATAAAACGTTGATTCCTTTACCTACCCATCGATGAGGCACAAGGTTAGTGTTTGTGATACTGTGAGACAACGTTTATGTGAATTTTGTCCCAATTCATTGTGATGTAAAGTTGCTAGTTTGACCTTTGGTGAAGTTTTAGCTCAATGTTAAGCTTTTTTTCTGTCATCGGCTCTTAAGTTGATTTGAAGACTAAAATAAACAGTAAAAGCCATCAGTGCAAAAGTGCAGCCAACCGTTTACCTTGTTAGGTGCCTCAATTTTGGCATATACGTATTTTATTGTTTAACTCACCCAGTTTGAGTCATTTTGATTGGCTCGCGAAGGCCGCATCCGCGGTCATGTGACTGCCTTGTGCCGTTTGATTGATGGACTTGAGTCAAACGTCACCGTGGTAACGTTGGATTGGCGCAACCGGCGCCCTATGTTGAAGTCAAAGATGGAGTCTAAACACGCAAGAATGGATAAATAAAAGTAGCGAACGGCATGTCGATCATTGTAACGTCGTAAAAATATCGATCCTTCTTCACATAAATACTCAAGTAAAAGTAAAAAGTACAGTGCATTAAAAGTACTCTGACAAGTACAGTTTATCGAAAATGTTACATGAGTAAATGTGACGGAGTAAATGTAACGCCTCTAACCCACCTCTGCTCATTTGTATGTTGATATAGCAACAAGTATTTTTGTGGACCCGGAGTCCCCTTACACCTCTGAGGTGTAATTAACATTTAACCCTATGGTGAATGAAATTCAGCGCTTGTAAATAAGTTGTACATATGCATTTGTTAAAAGCAAAAGACACAAGCTAAAGCCAAAGAATGTACAGGCTAAAGTGTGCAAGTACCTTATTAAGCATGCACTGCACACAACTGTAACTTTTCAACTGAAACAAGGTTCCACCATAATTATGACCAAAATGACTTTTGTGTTTAAAAATATAATAATAATATAAAAACATGTATTGCACAGGAGTTTCAATATCAGTCTATTTCAACCAGTCCAGGAATCTTATTTCCCCTGAAATGCTGCCTTTTTTTTTGGATAAATGGCATGCATATAGATTGCTGTTTTTTCTTGTCTTATGCAAATGAGCAGGCATCTGCCATCACTTGTTATTTTCTTCAAATAAAAAAGCAAGCAGCAGGTGAATTATTCAGAGAAGCCAGTAATGTGGGCCGCAGAGGCAACATCTCTTCTTGCCATCACGTCCCTCCATTCTTGCCATGTATTGTTTCTCTCCCATGTTTTGTTTTCCTTTTCCTTCACTGATGCATCACCTTTCATGTTATCGCTTTGATTGATGGCTTGTCATAAGAAGCATCACTGCAGCACTGTACTGTAAATCTCAGGTTAGATTACACTCTGCCTTTTAAAGAGGAGGGTGATTTATGCATTTTCATCATTAAGTAGAGAGCATTTAAGAAGTAACTGAAAGGAAATAACATTTATGGTAGGCACAGTTCAGTGAGGAACTTTAATATTAACTGTGACAAGGTCTATGGTTGTCTGAGGGCTTGGATTCGGATGCACCATGTTAAATCAGTGGGTGGCAAATGTGTTGAGGTGGATTGCAAAGAATTGCAGAACAAAAGACTAATGTTTTATGGCTGATTTAGATTATTAAATATACTGTACATTTTGTTGGGGTGATACTAAGTAACACTTAAACTCAAATTGTGTTTTCTCAGAGATGCCTTTGATTGATTTTATGCGTTTTCATCATATACATCCACAATCTCTATCATGCTTGGCTTGCTACTTTGCCGCCCATTGTCACTGTGGACACTGTCTCCATGAGGAGATTGATGGACGAGGGAGGAGGACAAGCGAGGGAAGCTGGTCCTGTAAGAGGCTTAAAAACCTCTTGGAAGCTGCCGTTTGGCTTCGGACCCAGCACCGTCTTACAATTGAGTTGCTGCTTTATCTTCTCTCAGCTTCGTGATTCCAGGCGAATGTCTGACCACTATGGCTCTGGTTGGTCGCCTGTGGCTCATGCACACAACTATGCACATACACACAACGGCCAGCTTAACTCCATCTTTAATTTCTCAGGTTGAACTTGGAGGCAACAACAGCAGGCACCATCAAGGAGGAAATATGTTCCCTTTTTTAGTTGAGGAAAGGATTTATGAAGCAAAGATGAACAACCTCCTCCAGAATTATTGGGGCAGTGAGGCAAATTCCTTAATTTTGCTGTAGAGTGAAAACCTATCACTCATTCATTCATAAATTTTCTTAACATCTTATCCTCACGAGGGTTGCAGGTGTGTTGGCGCCTATCAAAGCTGACTTTGGATGAGAGACGGGGTACACCCTAAACATATCACCTCCATAAAAATATAAATATGAGACAAAAAAAATCTACATTTTAGCTCTTATTTCCAGGTATTTACACAAATTACAAACTCCAATTACAATGACGCTGGGACCTTGCGCAAAACGTGAATAAAAACAATGCAATGATTTGCAAATCCTTTTCAACGTATATTCAACTGTACACACTACAAAGACAAGATAATTTTCAAACTGAAATATTCTCTCATTTTTAGTTTGATGCCTGCAACACATTCCAAAAAACCTGAGACAAGGGCGACAAAAGACTAGGAAAATTAAGGAACACTCAAAAACCACCTGTTTCGAACATTCCACAGGTGAATAGTTTAAGTAGAAACAGATGCGTGTCATGATTGGGTATAAAAGGAGCATCCCCGAAAGACTCTGTTGTTCACAAGCAAGGATACGGCGAGGTTCACCACTTTGTGAACAACAGCGTGAGCAAATTGTCCAACAGTTTAAGAAAGTTTCCCAATGTACAATTGCAAATAATTTCGGGATTACATCATTTACAGTCCATAATATCATCAAAAGATTCAATCCCTCAGGTGGCACTGTAATAAAAACCAGCATCATTGTGTAAAGGATATGATATGCATTATGAAGCGCAAAATACGACAACAGAGACCCTGCACTTTTTAGCAGTTAGTTATACAACAAGCAAGAATATAAATCAGATATGTATCTGACACGACTGCAACAGGGATGCTCACATCTGACCTACACATCATCAAAAGGCACAATTGTTCGACAAATCAGACACGCCACAAAACGGCAACGGCGTACGAGAGGGAGAAAAAAGTCAATTGCGAAAATATTTTCTACAACTGGGCGGCACGGTGGCCGACTGGTTAGAGCGTCAGCCTCACAGTTCTGAGGACCCGGGTTCAATCCCCGGCCCTGCCTGTGTGGAGTTTGCATGTTCTCCCTGTGCCTGCGTGGGTTTTCTCCGGGCACTCCGGTTTCCTCCCACATTCCAAAAAACATGCATGAATTGGATACTCTAAATTGCCCATAGGTGTGAATGTGAGTGCGAATGGTTGTTTGTTTGTATGTGCCCTGCGATTGGCTGGCAACTGGTTCAGGGTGTACCCCGCCTCCTGCCTGATGATAGCTGGGATAGGATCCAGCATGCCCGCAACCCTAGTGAGGAGAAGCGGCTCAGAAAATGGATGGATGGACAGATGTTTTACAACTGATAAATGTAAGAAAATGTTGGCTCTGGTTGCACAAAATCCTTGTATTGTGCATGTGTGTGTGACATCACAGACACGGCCCGTCCATAGTAGAAGCCGCAATTGTTTTTGTAATGTGAGCGACTAAATAAAAATATTGGATTTAACAAAAAATCAGAATAGGGCATCAAGTCCTGCAGTGTGAATGTAGCTTTAGTGTCCTCAGTTCTTAAAGGCTCACTCAGTGTTGTTAAAACGAAAGGTAATGTACAACCCCAATTCCAATGAAGTTGGGACATTGTGTTGAACATAAATAAAAACAGAATACAATGATTTGCAAATCATGTTCAACCTATATTTAATTGAATACACTAAAAATACAAGATATTTAATGTTCAAACTGATAAACTTGATTGTTTTTAGCAAATAATCATTAACTTAGAATTTTATGGCTGCAACACGTTCCCAAAAAGCTGGGACAGGTGGCAAAAAAGAGTGAGCAATTCCGGGAAGCTCCTTTTATACCGACTCATAGCACCCACCTGTTCCCAATTAGCCTGTTCACCTGTGGGATGTTCCAAACAGGTGTTTGATGAGCATTCCTCAACTTTCATTCACAAGCAAAGATGGGGCGAGGTTCACCTCTTTATGAACAAGTGCAGGAAAAAATAGTTGAACAGTTTAAGGACAATGTTCCTCAATGTACAATTGCAAGGAATTTAGGGAATTCATCATCTAGGGTCCATAATATCATCAAAAGGTTCAGAGAATCTGGAGAAATCGCTCAATCAAAGTTCAAAAGCCAGCATCTGTGATGGTGTGGGGCTGTGTTAGTGCCAATGGCATGGGCAACTTACACATCTGTGAAGGCACCATTATTGCTGAAAGGTACATACAGGTTTTGGAGAAACATATGCTGTCATCCAAGCAACGTTTTTTTCATGGACGCTCCCGCTTATTTCAGCAAGACAATGCCAAAACACACTTTGCACGTGATACAACAGCCTGGCTTCGTACTAAAAGAGTGCGGGTACTAAACTGGCATGCCTGCAGTCCATTGAAAATGTGTGGCGCATTATGAAGCGTAAAATACGACAACGGAGACACCTGACTGTTGAACAGCTGAAGCTGTATGTCAAGCAAGAATGGGAAAGGAATCCAGCTTTCAGCTTCAAAAATTTGTGTCCTCAGTTCCCAAACGTTTATTGAATGTTGTTAAAAGAAAAGGTGATGTAACACAGTGGTAAACATGACCCTGTCCCAGCTTTTTTGGAACGTGTTGCAGCCATAAAATTCTAAGTTAATGATTATTTGCTAAAAACAATTAAGTTTATCAGTTTGAACATTAAATATCTTGTATATGTGGTGTATTCAATTAAACGCACAAGGTCAAGAAGGAAGATCCCCAATCCATGCATGTGTCCTTTCATTATGCAAATCAGTCTAAAGTGTGAGAAAAAGAAAAAGTAAATAAATAAATAAATTAATTAATTAATAAATAAATCAATAATAATAATAATAATAATAATAAAGCCACAACAACTACCTGAACAACAAATAATACAGAAGGCAAAAGTTTACTTTTACATTTACAATATCGTATTGTTATTGTCAGATGGCACTCTACCCAGACAGAGGAATCAAAGCTATAGATTCAGCATGTTGAAGAATTAATTATGTGTAATTATGTAATAATTTTTTTCATTCCGCAGATATTGTTTCTAATGCATTACACTCTTATGATGAGATTTAACCAGTGATTAATATTAATAGATTATTTTTCCAGTTTAATAAAATAATTTTATTAGCGGCAGCTAATGCAACAAGTATTGATTGTGAATATTTATTTGGGAGGTCTATTATTCTTAAATCACCAAGTATGTCTATATTTCCTGTTAAAAAAGCCTGACTTCACATGTAGATTTAATCAGGCCCGCCATTCTTCTTTAGCGTTTCCTCAGTCCTCGCAACACACATCTTGTGTTGACTCGTGTGTGCCTCTATGCAATTCTAATTCTTACCATCCTTGCTATTGCTTGTCTAAACACCTGCCCAACTCACCTCTGATTGGCTTACAGTTAAATTTTACTCTACGTCAGTGAATCATCATCACTTATGTAGTTGTCTTGTGCCCCGTCACGAAGAACAATTTAAAAATAGTAAAAAGTATAAAGTCCTTTGAACATATATATGTTCCAGAAAATGAAGATTTCAGCTTAAATTGAAAGCCACCTTCCTTCAGATCCTCACTGACAAATCCGGTGTAGTTTTTCTAGGCTCAAGCTGTCTATACAGTTTTTCGAGATAAATGTCAACCTGTGACCTTTTTCAAGTCATTGACAAGCAGTACAGAAAATGGATGATTTACTCTCTTAAAGACCAAAGCAGTGGATGCCTTTGTGAGTTTGCTAGTCTCTTCATTAATGTCATCTCTCTCTCTCTCTCTTTCTCTCTATCTCTCCCTCATTCATACACTATATTGCCAAAAGTATTCGCTCACCTGCCTTGACCCATATGATCGAAAGTGATATCGTCTTCTTAATAAATAGGGTTTAACATGACGTCGGTCCACTCTTTACCACTATAACAGCTTTGATTCTTCTGAAAATACTTTCCACAAGGTTTAGGAGTGTGTGTAGGGAATTTTTTACTCTTTCGGAAGCAAATTTGTGAGTTCACACAGTGATATTGAAGGAGAAGGCCTGGCTCAAATTCATCACAAAGGTGTTCTATTCTGTTGCTGTCAGGACTCTCTTAAGGCATGTCAAGTTCATCTACACCAAAATCTCTCATCCATGTCTATATGGACCTTGCTTTGTGCATTGGTGCACAGTCATGTTGGAACAGGCAAGCAATATTTTGATATCTCGGTTCGCCGGAGTCACCACGACTAATCAGCCTCAGCAGTTACGGTGACGTCTCCGCCAGTGAGATCGGCTCTTAAGAGTGGAGTTGGGCAAATGGTGCTGGCTGGTTCCTCGCAATACCATTGGAGGAGGTTTGTTTGGAGATGGGAGCACATCATAAGTATTGTAGCTCTGATGATGAACCTCCATTTCCCAGAGATCCCTCCAGCTGATCATTTGCGTCTCCAGCACGCCCACCTCATTCATTCTCCCTCCTTGGAAGAAAGACAGTCTTCTCTGTTCTTTCAGCCTCATCCTGTTGGTGCACCTCCTCGACCACCATTTTTCTCCTGTCTGATGTTGAGACATTAAGCCAAGTTGTTGTTTTTTTCACTGCAAGGCCAAAGCCTCCTTTTCCCAACTGGGCATGTGCCACAATATAGTTCCTAAGGGCTGACGTAGCATTTATCAGTGCATCGGATAGTGTCCATTTCCGTTGAGCTGTCAGAGGTGGTGCAGTATTGCTGATGAGTTGGTCTCTGGGGTATTTCACAATCATCTGGAGTCTTACTTTGGATCACTAGTATTCTTCGGTGAGGCTCGTGACAGGTAGCTCCAGGACCTCTTCGCCATAGATGCTGATGTTGGTCAGACATGGTGGGACATTGGTGAAATTGTAGGTGTAGTGCATGTTGTGTATAGAAGTTGAAGGATTCCCAAAGGAGGTTGTGGGGAATTAACAAAAAGCATTAGCCAGCTTTTTATTGTTATTAGTTAATTGTTGTTAGTTAATTTGTTGGTGAAATTAGAAAAAAATATGTTCTCAACAAAGACAACAAAATCTGTAAAATCCATGATGAGCACTGTGGAGTAAGCATTGTTATACAGCATATCCTCCCCCTTGTTCCTATCGATGTATGTTGGGAGACCCCAGTGGATAGTTGCATGGTTGGTTTGACTCTTGATGTTGCCACCTGTTCAGGCGGCCAAGTGTTGTCTCAAATGAGCTTCCGACTGAGCTGAGTGGTGGAAATAAGCAGCATTTGACAGAAGCACCCTTCACGCGTCAACCACACCGCAGGCGAGAAGCCCTCAGACACATATTCACTTGGGTCGACACTTGTGGATGTGCTTATGCAGTAATGTTTGATTGCCTGTTCACTTGGCTCTCTGATCATTGGTGGCAATAACTCATGTACAGTGGATTAAAAAAGGTCTTCAATCATTTATGTTGTGTTGCACCGCTATGCAAAAATTATTTAACTTAATTTTCCCCTCTTAATTCACATCCAGCACCCCATGAAATTGAAGCTCCTTTTATTTCACATGATCCTTTTTGTGACGTCGGTACACCTTGATTCGAGTTCAGAGTTAAATTCACTTGGCTTCCTCTTCAGGGGTTTGTGCGCATACTCCCATCCAGCAAAGATGTGCTGTGTAGCAGTCCCCGCCAGTGCAACAAGTCACCCCGGAACTATACCACTCTGCAAGCCGAGAGCCCTGTTACAAGCACCAAAAGTGCCCTTAGCGCGCGCGTGTGTGTGTGTGTGTGTGTGTGTGCGTGTGTTTGGCCACATGACAGAAGATTACAATTAGAGGAGTTTTCCTCTGAAGAATGGAGGAGAGGTTCCAAAAATAACAAAGGAAGGGGCTCCTTTGATAAAAATAAAAAATACAAATAAAAATATAATCAGGTGAATTTGTGGATACTCAAACGTGAATACATAGGGGTCCATTGTATATGTATCTCATGTATGCATACCGTATGCGTACAGTACATAGAAGTAGATATACAGTATATATATTTAAATTCAAGGTCTAACCATACAAGTATGACTGATAATGAGTCTGGAGAAATACTAACACTTGACAGCAATATACACTCTCATGTTGCTGTTAAATTATATTTATTATATTATATATTTAAATTATATGTAAAGGTCAACGTATACATAGTTTATACATTGTTTAAATTACACATACAGACCCCTTCCCAAAAAAATTTATATCATGGAAAGGTTTATTTATTTCCAGAATTCCATTCAAAAAGTTCAACTTTCATAGATTATACATTCAGGGCCCACAATTTAAACAATTTCAAGTATTTATTTGTTTATTTTTACATAATTTGGGCTTCCAGCTCATAAAACCCATGAAATCAGGAATTTAAAAAATTTGAATACTGTGAAGAAATCAAACCAAATTTTCCAGGCCATAAATGTTTTAAACTGAGTGTCACACACCAATCATGTCATGAGCTGTGCCCTGCAGTTCCGTTGTTGGAGCTTGGGTGGCACTTTGCGCCCCTCTCTCCCTCTTTCTCTCTCTCTCTCTCTCTCTGTCTCTCTTTCTCGTTGTCTCTCTCTCTCTTCCCAGTAATCAGCACCACGTCGCCCGTGCAACTGTTGTAAATCAGCCTTCATCACCTGCATTTAAGCCTGCCAGATTTATGACTCCACTGGCAGAGTATTAATGTTCAACCGTGGTACACCGGCTCTGTACTTACACGTAAGCTACGCCAGTCCTCGCAATATTTCTGATCTCCATGTTCTTCCTCGTCCTCAGTGCTCCTTCCGTGTTCCCCACCTTGCTGACCTCTTCCACCACGCTGTCAAGCCATCCAGTTGGTCATGCCACCACCTGCCGCATGTTCCCAGTCTCGACGACCCGCCAATACGCCTCAAGGATCCACCGCTGAATCCCTTCTCAATAAATCCTTCTCTACAAAACCTCTTCAGCTTCTGTCTGGGTCCAGTTCAAATCGCATCGTGACAGAATGCTCTGGCCACCATGGACCCAGCAACCTCTGAGGCGTTAAGACAAGCACTCACGCTCCAAGGCGCCCATATAGGAAGACAGGATAAAACTCTCCAGGAGCTTATGGAAAGTGGAAAGGGAAGTTTCCCTACTTTCTTCCAAATTGCAGTCCGACCACCCACCCGTAAGTACTCCTTACGAGCCCGCAGCCTCCGATCCATTCCGGAACCTGTACAAAGAGCCCGAGAGTGCCGTGGTGAGCCAAACTACCGCTTCCCCAAGCTCTCCCTCCCGTATGACCGTTCCCGCATGTATTCTTTTTACCGTTCACAACACACCTGTTATTGCCCTCATTGACTGCGGCGCAGATGATAATTTTATTCATGAGGGATTGGCATGCCAGCTCCAACTCCCTCTCGAACCACTCCAGTCACCCAAAAAAGTCACTGCCCTGGATGGGCGACTCATCTTCCCTGTCACCCACCATACAGCTCCGTTTACTTTACTCATCTCAGGAAACCACCATGAGGACATTCCGTTATTCGTTATACTTTCCCCTGAGACCCCGTTAGTCCTCGGAATTCCTTGGCTCAAAAAGAAGTATGCCGCCATAGACTGGTCCCACCTTGCTGTCACCGGCTTACCGCCATTCACACTGCCATGCCACCCTCCAGCAAACCTCAACCCCCGGTCACATCAGTTGACCTCTCCCGAGTGCCGGAAGAATATCATGACCTTTCCCCGGTATTCAGTAAGGATCTTGCCATTTCTCCCCCACCCCCCACCGCCCTTATGACTGCACGATCGATCTTCTGCCAGGAGCCCCTCTCCCTTCCAGTCATCTCTTCAACCTATCCCGCCATGAGAAAAAGGCGATGGAAGATTATATCAGTGACTCCCTGGCTTTTGGACTCATTCGGCCTTCTTCGTCACCCGTTTCCTTCGTTGAAAAAAAAGACACCACTCTCCGCCACTGCATCGACTACCCAGGACTAAATGACATCACTGTTAGAAAAAATCTTCATTACCCCTCATTGACCCTTCTTTTGAACCCCTCTGTGATGCCCAGATATTTACCAAATTGGACCTACGCATTGCCTATCATCTTATCCATATCAGAGAAGAGGATGAATGGAAAACCGCCTTCAATACCCCCCTCAGATACTTCGACTACCTGGTCATGCCGTTCGGATTAATTAACACCCCGCAGTCTTCCAAACTCTCATTAATGACGTCCTCCGCGACATGCTGAACCGGTTTGTTTTTGTCAAGAACTACAATGCTTCCTGGGATTCGCCAACTTCTATCGCTGTTTCATTCACAATTACAGTCGAGTGGGGACTCCTCTTACCAGCCTCACCTCCACTAACTCCCCTTTCCAGTGGTCCCCGGCCACATCCCAAGCCTTCGACCAGCGAAAAAGCCTGTTCAGCAGTGCTCCCATCCTACGACACTCTGACCCCTCCCTCCAGTTCGTGGTGGAGGTTGATGACTTGGACACTGGGGCGGGGGCCGTCCTCCACTTCCCTGTGCCTTTTTCTCCCGTCGTCTGTCCCCTGCTGAAATAAATTATGATGTTGGCAACCGAGAGGAGCTCGCGATCATCTGGGCTTTGGAGGAGTGGAGGCATTGGCTGGAGGGGGGTGAGTGTCCATTTATCATTTGGACGGATCACAAAAACCTTGCTTATCTCTGTTCCACCAAACATCTCAATCCCCGACAAGCTCGCTGGGCCCTCTTCTTGAGTCGGTTCAATTTCAGCCTCTCCTTCCATCCTGGTTCCCGCAACAGCAAGCCTGACGCCCTTTCCCGCATGTACTCACCCCCCTCCAGCCCTGGGCCCATAATACTAAACTCACCTGTCACCCCGGTATCACCCGCACAATCCAATTCGTGCAATTACACTTCTGGTGGCCCAGCCTGGCAAAAGCCTCCCATCAACCCCCATCTGGCCTGCTGTGCCCTTTACCCATTCCGAGCCATCCCTGGTCCCTTATTTCCCTGGACTTCGTCACCGGCCTAAGGTAACACCATCATCCTCATCATACTAGATCGTTTTTCCAAGTGGGTCCATTATGTATCCCTTCTCAAGTGGCCCTCTGCTTTTGAAATCGATAACCTCCTAGTCCTCCATGTGTTCAGACTTCATGGCATTCCGATGGACATTCTCTCAGACCGTGGTCCTCAGTTCTCCTCCCAGGTCCGGAAGGAGTTCCGTAAGGTGGTGGGGGCAGTAGCAGTCTTCCGGCTACCGGAAGTAGTAGTAGTCTTCCGGCTACCTCCCCCAATCCTACAGCTAGACAGAGCGGGCAAACCAAAGCCTGGAATCTGCTCTTCGCTGCGTTGTCGCTCGCAATCCCGCCTCCTGGAGCACCTTCCTTCCGTGGGTGGAATATGCCCATAACTCCCACACCAGCTGCGCCACAGGTATGTCTCTATTTATGGCCTGTTATGGTTTCCAACCTCCTTTGTTCAAGGAACAGGAGCAAACGGTGGCTGTTCCCGCGGTGAGGGAGCACCTTTGACGTGTTCAGTCCATATGGAAGGATGTCAGGGCGGCCTTAACCCGGTCCGCTGATAGAAATAAACGGCTCGCGGACCTTCATCGCTCCCCTACGCCTGAGTACAAGGTGGGTCAGATGGTTTGGCTTTCCTCCCGTGACCTCCCCCTCCAGACTGAATCTTGCAAACTCACTCTGCGCTTTATTGGTCCCTTCCCCATCACCAAAATCATCAATCCCACATCAGTCCAATTTAAACTTCCACAATCTCTCAAAATTCATCCGACGTTCCATGTGTCACTTCTCAAGCCTGTCTCCACCTGCACTCTTACAAATTTACATTAAACGAGTAGCTCCATAACAGGACTTGCTATGCGTTGAGAGAGAGAGAGAGAGAGAGAGAGAGAGAGAGAGAGAGAGAGAGAGAGAGAGAGAGAGAGAGAAAGAGAGAGATATGATTTTACTATCAGTCATCAACAGAGGTCGCTGTGAGCTTAGCACAATTTTCGCCCCTGGCACCTTCCACCAATCCAACACAATCCTGCAAACGTACTGCCTGGCGCATGGTCTGCTGGCCTAGGAGATTAAACAAAGAGGGTTAATATCAATCTGTGTGTAAACACCCTCATAACTCAGTTGAGTAATGAATCTGTGGCGAGTCAGCCTTTTTCCCGTATTGCTGTGTGTGTTTGTGTGCATGGTGAGAGAAAACGCCTACAATAAAAGTGTAGGCCTGTTTTATGTTGCATTAATAACTAGCAGGACATCATCAAATGACCTCACTCAAATTTACAAGCAGAGAGCTGCTGTCGGTGTCTATTTTAGAATGAGAGCCATTTGATGTTTACAGAGGAATTTGTTTGGCAACTACTGGGAAACATCCATCCATCCATTTTCTGAGCCGCTGCTCCTCACTAAGGCCGCGGGCGTGCTGGAGCCTATCCCAGCTATCATCGGGCACGAGGCGGGGTACACCCTGAACTGGTTGCCAGCCAATCGCAGGGCACATACAAACAAACAACCATTCGCACTCACATTCACACCTACGAGCAATTTAGAGTCTCCAATTCATGCATGTTTTTGGGATGTGGAGGAAACCGGAGTGCCCGGAGAAAACCCACACAGGCACGGGGAGAACATGCAAACTCCACACAGTCGGGGCCGGGTATTGAACCCGGGTCCTCAGAACTGTGAGGCTGACGCTCTAACCAGTCGGCCATCATGCCGCCCTACTGGGAAACACTGAATTCCAAATCGTTAACAATTATAATGTACAAAGTCATACATATAAGATAACTGTTAACATTGGGTAGAGCTTACTGTTTGTCTGAAGTCACAATTAAATAAATTAATGTAACCTGTTTAATGCGGTTTTCTTTTATTTTTTTGAAAAAAAATATATATAAATAAACATCTTCTTTTCCATTAACTGAACCAGCCTCTCCTGGAAATCCTTCTGAAGAGCATTTGTATTTCTCTAAGCTACTCTATACATGGAAATAGAACTATTAAAGCTTAATGATACTGGACCATTAGCAACAGCAGACGTAATCTATCAGCTTGTGCAACAAATATACAAAACATATTCCAGCGGAAGCCGTTAGTCAACTGCAATGTTGCTTCTTTTATTCATGAATTCACTGATGATATAGATCACTATCCAATTGGAGGAAAAGTTCTTTGTACAGTAACTCCATCAAAGCCGAACTGGGGGTTATCCGGAGAAGCTTGTTAAAGGGCTCCCTTTCCATTTCTGCAAACATGTCAATCATCTTAACCATTAAGGTTGAGAGCATATTTTTGATAAATGTTTATTTTTACAGCAGTAACAATTTCTTTTGAAATTGTATGATGATTATTAATTCATTAATTTTCTGATACGCTTATCCTCACTCGGGTCGCAGGCGTACTGGAGCCTCTCCCAGCTGACTCTGGGCGAGTTGCGGGGGTAAACCCTGAAATGGTCCCCAGCCAATCGCAGGGCACATATAAACAAACAACCATTCGCACTCACATTCACACCTACGGGCAATTTAGAGGCTTCAATTAACCTACCATGCATGTTTTTGGGATGTGGGAGGAAACCGGAGTACCCAGAGAAAACCCATGCAGGCACAGGGAAAACATGCAAACTCCACACAGGCGGGGCCGGATTTGAACCCGGTTCCTCAGAACTGTGAGGCGGATGTGCTAACCAGTCGGCCATGACGATTAATAAAGGTAAAATGGTACTTGCCTGTACAGTTCAAAAGTTTTTATGATGGCGGCAGTTCGACCTTGAAATGGATGAATTAAATCTCTTTTATTTTCAATGGGAACATTTTGAACAAATTAGAGGCCAACCAAAATAAATAAAAATGTACGTCTTTCAACCCTTACTGCTCACGAACATGAACTAAAATGTAGTACAAAACTAATTCACATCATAATGGCATTATAAATGGTGTTTGTAATTTATTCTCCAACAAGATGACTGATCAAAAATGCAGTTTGGGTACACACAGCCAGTGTCACCAACAAATCCAACTCCCGACGTGTGTGGGCAGGTGGATGTGCTCGGCATCCCGATTATGTCACTGTACATTCAATTACAGTCTCTCACAAATTACTTCAAGAATCTAAACAAGCGGCACGGTGACCGACTGGTTAGAGCGTCAGCCTCACAGTTCTGAGGACCCGGGTTCAATCCCTGACCCCGCCTGTGTGGAGTTTGCATGTTCTCCCCGTACCTGCGTGGGTTTTCTCCGGGCACTCCGGTTTCCTCCCACATCCCAAAAACATGCATTAATTGGACACTCTAAATTGCCCGTAGGCATGACTGTGAGTGCGAATGGTTGTTTGTTTCTATGTGCCCTGTGATTGGCTGGCAACCAGTTCAGGGTGTACCCCGCCTCCTGCCCGATGACAGCTGGGATAGGCTCCAGCACGTCCGCGACCCTAGTGAGGAGAAGCGGCTCAGAACATGGATGAATGGATGGATGGATGGATGGATGGAATCGAAACAAAGGTGAGCTGCCTGCCACCCACACATCCAAACACACTCATCTTCCTCATCCTCCTCATCATGCCCCCATCCCATTCCCATCTTCAAAATCAGTTGGATTGTTGCTTGATTAAAAACTTGCTTTCACTTTCCCCAATGTTCTGTTGTCCAAAATATGATGAGCAGAGGAAACAGCCTCTATTGAACAACATTGTGTCTTTACACACATACTGTCAATACTCCACGACCATATGCTGTGCTGCGGAAGTGTTCACAATTCCCCCAGTCATGACTATACATGATTTACTGTACACAGCCTCATAAGTGAACAACCACACTGCAGGTTCAGCATGGATCCAAAGAATTTCAGAAACTCCCAAGTGAAAATCACACACACACCAATGGTCCTGATGCACATGAAAGTGTGTTAGTTAAACACATGTATACTCACACAGATCCCCTTTTGATGTACGAGGTGGTTGTCAGCGTTTGTTCTGTCCATCTTTCCTGCTCATTCTGTCTCTCTCCAGGGTATCCACTATAGTGGCTGATGTGGCCAGCAATTTATATAGCTGAAGAAGGCATATGAAAAATACAGATGATACCCAGCAAAGGGAGTTCCAGGAGTGAAAGAGCAGTGGTTATGGAGAAGAAGCTAAAGAGTTGGTTAGGTGGTCTGGTAAGCTTTCATGTCATTCAAAACATATGTTTCACTAGACTGCTACATCTGCCAGTCAGTTTAGCAGATGATTGTCATTGCTGGTGGCCATTCATGATTGCCTCTGCTCATGATTTACAATTTTTGGTAACTGTCATCTAATCTCCAGTGTAGCATACAACACGAGCCTCCAGGAGTGGAATGCCTAACACAGTCGTAACTTGAAGGTTGAATGCCACAACCAGAACTTTTTAGCTTCTGGTTATACATGTATAACATTCGGTAGTTGTAAAATGTGACTTTAAAGAATTACCTGTAATTTCCTTATGATGGTGATAGTTTGGGCTTTTCCAAATATCATATATCTCAATAGTTTGGAAGTTGGCCAAATTGAGGTTCGTCCACTGTCCTGGAAAAGACTGTGGTGGGACCAGTGTCGTACATGTTTGCAGAAACACTACCCGATCTCCAACAGCAGAATTTCCTGTTGTACCCATCGATGCAATACCTGACACACTACTACAGTTTATGAAATAGTAACACCTTTGCCTATATGCAACAATTTTAGTTTTACAGTGTTTAACAATATGAAAATGTACGTTGGTGCACATAATACAAGTTCAGTTTACCGCAACGACTTCTCTCTTTAAACAACTCGTCTTTCTGTTTATGTTGATAGAAGTTTTTGTTCAACCTCAGTTGATTCTACTACGATAATGCGTGAAAACAAACAATAAGACATTTCTGATGGCATCAGTTTGAGTCATTCGGTGATCAATATGAAGGGAAGGCTCATGAATCAGGTGGCTGCGAAAACATGTTTTCAAATATTCATGATTTCTTTTAGTTTGTGTATTAAATTATACATGGATGAAAGTCCACACTTTGAGTTGCAGCTTTAAAATTCAAAATAGTGTTGATTTATTCTCAAAGTGCATACATGTCAAGTTAGATTAGTTTAACCAACAAGTGCAGGGCATAAGCCCATCTTTTGATTATTTGTAGGTTTTATGTTGTGTTGTAAGAACAACTTTAATCTTTGTATCTATATATCACCAGGAGCCTTATATTGGTATATGAATGACCAACATTTGCTCATCAGTAAGGAACAAGGTCAAGCGCATCATTTTCTTGTCCCCTAAGTAGGATTGCTATGTTTCATCTTCAAGTGGATCTGTTCATCCCCCCCGGTTCAGTGGTAAGACATACAATATTCCCATAAGGCGGGTGCTGTTTCAGTGGTGGCTTCCAGTTGGGGAGGAAAATATCCCTGAGTGTTTAACCCGCTACCCACCCCTTCTGTGATTGGTTACTTGTGTAAAGAAGTAATCTCCCATTGCTTTATTGATTAAAAACCTCTGGGGAAAGCTGGCTTTAACACTGAATACCATGGATATGCTTGTGGATTTCGTCTGCCTGTCGACACTTAAACTTGTCATTGGGACAAACCAACAAGAAGGAAGGTATTCAATATGTCAACCGCTGTTAAAGGTGATGTGCAAGATTATAATGAGAGGCCGAGTAACCAAATAGGGAACCAAATCTCCAGACGAACTCAGGAAGAAGTTTGGCAATTTTATATTTTTTATTGATAGTTGTCGAGAAACATGGACAAGTATTCATACTCTAGTGTCATGCTGAAAATTGTGTGGTGGAAAAGAGTAAAAAAAAAAAAAAAAAGACCTGGCTTTACCTGGCTTGTTTTTATTGTTCTCCTTCAAATCGCATTTGATGCAAAGATAAAACAAACTATTCCACAGAAACTATGAGTTCTATGAAACAAGATAAGGTTTAAGGTAACTTTATACATTATATTTTATGCTTCATCACTGAAAATAAATAATAAATTGCCCAGGTATTAATGACAATCTCGCTCCATGGACCAAGAATCCATCTCCCGAGAGAGCCTTTGTTTTTGGTTCAGTGTGACTCCCTTCATATGGAATTATTCATGTTAGTACAAACGGAGGAGAAGCTTTAATCAAAATGCCGTCTGCCCTTCAGCTTCCCAACTTCTTTCAATGCTGTCAGAGCAAGAAGCAGAGGTCAGTGACTTCTGCCAGACCACTTTCCTTTGAGAAGCATGTCCACCACATGAGGATGACCAGAATTTTATTTTATTTTTTAAATCAGCTGTGGCATAGTTGAAGTGGCTTGCCTCTGGCCTTTGTAACCTACAATGTGATGATTAATGTAAGAGTGTGATGCTGGCTGTTGGTAAAGGACAAACACATAAGTGACTGGAAATCAGAGTGTACTCTACTGGAGATCAATCCTGTGGGATTAGTCCCATTAAAAATGAGGTTAGCTAAATTAACCATGAGGGAATATGCAGCCTTTTTGGAAATTGACAAAAAAATGCCCAGCAAATACAAATAATGCACGACAAGCCCTTTCATTGTTCATCTACAGTATATTATGTCTGAAAACGGTCTTTAAGGCCATTTTTAGTGTAGATGGATTATTTTCCTAGCCAGCACAGCTCAAATAAAACCACCTCATTGTGCATACCATCAAAAGAAAATATAAATTTTGTTGTAATGTTAATATCAGTATAATTAAGCCAGTATTAATGTACAGTATAACACTGAGGAAGGTAAATTTACAAGCTACCAATGTAATGTTAATTTCTGTGTATTACAAGAGTTAATTCTGCTTGGTTTTGTGCTCATTTTTGAAGCGTTTCCATTTTGTCTATGATCCTGCTCCTTGTTGTTTGATTATTATTTTTACCTAGTAGTGTTAATGCAGCCCAATGGGGGGCACAAGCCAGTGCAAACTGTAGGCCGGTCCCAAGCTCGGCTAAATGCAGAGTGTTGCGTCAGGATGAGCATCCGGCTTAAAACTTTGCCAAACAAATATGAGCGTTCATCTAAAGAATTCCATACCAGATCGGTCATGGCCCGGGTTAACAACGTCCGCCCCCGGCACCGTTAAGACGAGAGGTGGAAAGCGGGTTCTTAGGCAGAAAGAAAAGAGCAAAGCAGAGAGCCTAGAACTGAATGTGGGGACTTTGAATGTTGGGACTATGGCAGTAAAATCTCAGGAGTTGGTTGACATGATGAGAAGAAAAGTTGATATATTGTGTGTCCAGGAGACCCGGTTGAAAAGCAGTAAGGCTAGAAGTTTAGGGGCAGGTTTTAAATTATTTTACCATGGTGTAGATGGGAAGAGAAATGGAGTAGGGGTTATTTTAAAGGAAGAGTTAGAATGTTCTGGAGGTGAAAACAGTATCAGATCGAGTGATGAGACTGAAACTTGAAATTGAAAATGTTATGTATAATGTGATTAGCGGCTATGCCCCAAAGGTAGGATGTGACCGAGAGGTGAAAGAGAAATTCTGGAAGGAGCTGGACGAAATAGTTCTGAGCATCACAGACAGAGAGAGAGTTGTGATTGGTGCAGATTTTAATGGACATGTTGGTGAAGGAAACAGGGATGATGAAGTAATGGATAAGTACGGCATCCAGGAAAGGAACTTGGAGGGACAGGTGGTGATCGACTTTGCAAAAAGGATGGACATGCCAGTAGTGAACACTTTTTTCCAGAAGAGGCAGGGACATAGGGTGACCTACAAGGGCAGAGGTAGAAGCAAGATGGTGGATTACATCTTGTGCAGACGATGTAATCTGAAGGAGGTTACAGACTTTAAGGTAGTGGTAGGGGAGAGTGTGGCTGGACAGAATAGTGTGTAAAATGACTCTGGTGGTGGGAAGAAGATTAAGAAGACAAAGGCAGAGCAAAGAACCATGTGGTAAACCTGAGAAAGGAAGAGTGTTGTGCAGCATTTCGGGAAGAGTTGAGACAGGTTCTCGGTGGACAGGAGGAGCTTCCAGAAGACTGGACCACTAAAGCCAAGGTGATTAGAGAGACAGACCGGAGAGTACTTGGTGTATCTTCTGGAAGGAAAGGAGAGAAGGAGACCTGGTGGGGGAACCTCAAAGTCCAGGAAATCCTCAAGGAAAGAGGTTAGCTAAGAAGAAGTGGGACACTGAGAGGACCGAGGAGAAGAGGAAGGAATACATTGAGATGCGACGTAGGGCAAAGGTAGAAGTGGCAAAGGCCAAACAAGAGGCATATGATGACATGTATGCCAGGTTGGACACTAAAGAAGGAGAAAAGGACCTATACAGGTTGGCCAGACAGAAGGATAGAGATGGGAAGGAAGTGCAGCCGGTTAGGGTGGTTAAGGATAGAGATGTAAATGTGTTGACTGGTGCCAGTAGTGTGCTGAATAGATGGAAACGATACTTTGAGGCGTTGATGAAAAAATGTAATATTTATTACGTTATTTTTTATTAGAACTATAGGATTTTAAAGTCCCTCTCTAACCTTTGAAGTCTGTATTGTGCACAGTCTTTATTTTGGTTTTTTAGGTTCTAGCACCGGTATTACAAAAGATATACTGTTAAATACAAACTACAAGTTTTCCCCTTTGAAGTAAACCCCTTGGCGTCCAAAGCACTTTTCCAGCATTTTCTGCCACGTCTTCATGCACTCCTGGAAGAATTATTCCAGGATGCACTACAGCTACGTTGTCACGACCATCTTGATCTCGTCCATGTCTTCAAAACGGTTCCCCTTGAGGACTCCCTTGAAATTGGAAAAGAGGGGGGGAAAAAAATTACACGGAGCCAAGGCCGTATGAGTTGGGAAGTTGTTCCAACACGGCGATCCTCTTCTCACCCAGGACCTGTCAGATGCTCAGGGTATTGTGAGCAGGCGCATATTCATGGTGAACCAGTTTTCCTGTCACAACTCTTGCCTTTTCTCGTGCACTGCACAAGGAAACACTGTAGAATGTCTTTCTAGATTTGCTGGTTGATCGTTTGGCCCTGGGGAAAGAACTCGCACTGGAGGATGCCCCTCACCTTGATGACGTCAGACTCCTGGGTTTGATCTCTGGGTGGTACTTAAAGATCCATGACTCATCATGCGTGATGACTCTCCCCACCAAGTCTGGTCTCATTGGTCTCATCATCATTCACACTGCTCATTGCTTGAGGACCTGACACCTGATATAATATTGTATATGCATGTGGGAAGAAGTCCAATGAATGCAGAGAACTGAGGTTATATACTCCAGTGCGATACCATTGAAAGGAAAAGGTTTGTAGTTTGGGTTTAAAATATATCTTTTATGCCACTAGTCCTAGAGGTTTTTGACACACCTCATAGATTCACATATGGATATCTTACTAGAATACAGCAAACTACATAACTCAATCTACTTCATAGAGCAATATGTTATGATCATCCAAACATCTGTTACTTGTAGTTGGGCTCTTGCACAAATGGAGAATGTGCTTGGAAAGGTAGGAGTAGATAGTTCTACTTTTTCAGTTACAATTTCACCTAGGATCTTCCCTCTTCTGTTCCTACTTGTGGGGGAATAAGAAGGTCAAAGAAACTAAACCAATCAGTGCCACACTTCACATTATTCGAATGTTCTATTCCAGGTGTGGTTAAACACATCACATCTTAGTTCTTCCCAAACTGGGAATCAAACTGACAAACCTTCAGTTTTAGGGTTGAGCTGTATTGAGCATCTCTAAGGTATCACCATGCCACGATTTACTGTGAAAAGCTACAGCTGGTTCATCTTATGCCCATCCAGATTCTGATGCTGACTCTTTAAATAGCACAGTATACAGTAGTAGTGCAGATCTAGATAAGACTTTGCCACATGATGTGGTTCATTAACATACTGCACAGGTGCTACGTAACCCCACATGCCAGGCTGCTGAATTCCATTCTTTTTCACACCTTCCAGCTCCTCTGTTCTCCCTTTCTACCCTGCTGAACTAAAGGATCTAAATCTTATTCATGTCTTTTCACATCCAATTACCTCATGGAGGCACAATGTGCTTGACTGGGTCTTTTGAATCTGCCAACTCCACTGCATTGACTAATTTGTCTGGCATCGTGGCATGAAACAGACCTTGCTTGACTGATCATCTCAATGCTTCAAGTCGGTGTGTGCGTGTGTGTATGAGTGTATTAGGGTGTTGCTGAAAAATTGTCAGACAAGCTCAAAAGAAAAAACAAAAAACTCTAAAGAGGTTACATTTACAATAAGTTGGGTTTGTTTGTCTGTGCAACATCCAGGTTACAGTTAAATCAAATTCTGATATTAATATTTAATGAAAAACCAGCTGTACCTTGAGATCAGTTTTTCTAAATATGAGCCATCGTTGCAGTGAACTCAACTCACTTCACACTAAGCAGCACTTTGGCAAAATTTGGCTTCAATCTGTTTATTGCCTCTCCAAAATTAGATTTACTGTCAAACTTGTGACGTGAGAAGCAGGAGTTGGACCCAGAAGCGGACACTGACACCAAAGTAACGCATTAAACTTTATTAAACAAATAAAGTAACAAACAAACTGAGGAACGGACGTGGCAGCAGCAGAGCTCTCAACCTAGCAAGGCTGAAAAAGATGAACAAAAAAAAGTATTCAGTCCAAACTAGAGGTGCTGGGAAAATCCAGGAAAAAACTTCCAAAATACAACAAAGTCATGAACGTAAAATCAGGAGTAAAAACGAGGGGCAACACCAAAAGTACATAAAAGTGAGATTATAAAACTACAAGAATAACTGCAACAGGAACAACTGGGAGGAAATGTGAGCAAGGAGGAGAAAAAGACAGATACTGTGAATGTAATGAGACGTTCTGGTGAGGAGTGGAAGTCAGACCGGTGCTTAACTGCTAAGGGTGATGAATGATGGGAAACAGCTACAGTGGCTGATATACGTATTTAACACGTCACAATTTTTCCTCACTAAATATACTTCCAAAGGTGCTATTGACCTCAAAATTTCACCATATTGTCGGAACAACCCAAGTAATCCATAAATACAAAGAAAGCAGAACAAATAAGCTCAGAAATTAATATATGATTAAAAATGTGAAATTACACAGGGGAAAAGTATTGAAGACATGAAAAAAGGGACGTGCAAAAAGGTATGGAAAGCCAAGACAACACCTAAAATCTATCAATAATTAAACAGCAATCCAGCCCCTTGTCAGTGCAAATGAATATCAGCTGGTTCAGTCCTAACTGATGGCCTACAAAAAGGTCTCATTGCCAAGGTGTGAGTCAAGACACAGCTCATGATGGCAAAGAGCTCTCTCGAGACCATCGCAAACAAATTGTCACAAAACATAACCATGGCATTGGTTACAGGTGCATATCTAAGCTTCTGAACGTTCCAGTGAGCACAGTTGGGTCCATAATACGTAAGTGGAAAGCCAATCATACCACCAGAAATTTGCCTCGATCGGGTGCTCCTCGCAAGATTTCTGACAGAGGAGTGCAAAGAATAATCAAAAGAGTTGTCCAAGAGCCAAGGACCACCTGTGGAGAGCTTCAAAAAGACCTGGAATTAGCAGGTAATGTTGTCACAAGGAAAACAGTGAATAAGAGGTGGCCATGGCCTGTATGCACGCTCAATATGCAAGACACCATTGCTGAAAGAAAAAAAAAGCATGTCAAAGCTTGTTTAAGGTTTGCTGAACAACATTTGAACAAGCCAGTTAAATACTGGGAGAATATAGTCTGGTCTGATTAGAGTAGAATTGAACTGTTTGGAGGCCATAATGCACACCACGTTTGGAGGAGAAATGGCACTGCACACCACCCTAAAAACACCATACCAACAATGAAGTTCGGAGGTGGGAACATGATGGGGTGGGGCTGCTTTTCTGCAAATGGTACTGGTAAACTTTACATTATTGAAGGAAGGATGAGATACAGAGACATTCTTGACAAAAATCTGCTGCCATCTACAAGGATGATGAAAATGAAAGGAAGGTAGACATTTCAGCAGGATAATGATCCAAAACATACTGCCAGGGAAACTCTAAAATGGTTTCAAACAAAAAACAAAAAAAGCTGCAAGAATGGCCCAGCCAATCACCTGACTTGAATCCAATCGAAAATCTATCGAAAGAACTGAAACTCAGGGTCCATAAAAGAAGCCCACGAAACCTTCAAGATTTGAAGACTGCTTGTGTGGAGGAATGGCCCAAAATCACACCAGAGCAATGCAAGCAACTAGTTTCTCCATTCAGGAGGCATCGTGAAGCTGTCATTGCAAACAAAGGCTTTTGTACAAAGTATTAAATAAATACCAGTTGGCGTGTTCAATAGTTTTTCTCTGTGTCCTTTCACATTATTACACACAACTTAATTTCTAATTTCTTCTAATTTCACATTTGTTTTATTTTCTTTCTATGTATGGATTACTTGGGTTGTTCCCAACATCTGGTGAAATTTTCATGTCAATAACACCTTTGGAAATGTATTTAATGAGAAAAGTGGTGATGTGTTAAATACTTATATCAGCCGCAGTATGTGTGAAGAGCTCAGCACACTTGACTACGCCAAGCCCTGAAAAAACAAAGACAGAAACAACACAGGAAACAATTTCAAAATAAGACAAAAAAAACAGACTCAAAACAAAACTAAACATAAAACAGAGAGAATAGACGTTGTGTTTTGGTTCCCTTCGATCAAAATCCATTTTCTTTACTATTTGATGCATAACAAATGTTAAAAATCAAGTCTGTGACTTGGTTAAAGTTTGGCATCTATCCGGTTTGTCGACTGAATTTAATAGCCCTTGAACACCAAACCGCTTGCAAAAAGTGTAGATTTGAATTCAACGTTGTTGTGACGTTGTTTCGTCAATTAACATTACCTGCCCACTTTGTGGTTGGTACACGCTCACTCACCTCAGGAATAATTATTGAGTTAAAATGTGCTGCATCCTGTGCGAAGCTTTGCACCACCCGCCAAACTTAGACGAGTTGAGGAATAAATGGTTTCAATAAATTTTTGGAGAACTTCCTAAGCACTTCAGAACCAGAATTGTGCTATGCTCAGGCTCATTTTGTGGAGGATGGCTTCTTTTGAATGAGTGATCTGTCAGGTGGCCGCTGCCAAGCCATACAAATACAGTATATAAAGGCATGTGTTGTGATTTACAACAATCCTTAACTGTATTTATAATTTATTATGTAACTGAAATAAATAGCGAAGCTTGCAGTCATATTCACCAAAATGTAGATGAGCAATGAACGCCACGTGCTGGTTATGTTCAGGTGATTGAATGAGAGCACAGGACCAGCCTCTCAAAATATCCTCGTCTTATTTTCACCCGTGTCCTCTCCTCTGTGGGGCTGTATGTTGCCAACTGTCGTTTCTGCTCATGTTTCCTATTTGAGTGCGAAAAGTCAGACGCTTGGTGTATTCTGTTTCACAGTGATGGTAAGACCCTAAGACATCGAACAATCCAAACGCATGATCGCTATGCACGCGCAGAAATATCGCTGTTTTCCATATTTAAATTAGGAAGAGCATCGATCTAATCAGTGCAAAGCTTATTTACATGTGAATTATTTAAGAGAAGGCCGGCCATTGCAACTGCCAGGTGAAACAGACCAAATAGTATAGCTTGAAAAAGGGTGTCCTGGGCATTTTCAACCCAAATCATCTTGCAAACCTGGTAAAAAAATACATCAGATTATTCAAAACAAATGATGGCATGGGACCTTTAAAGCAACCACATAGCGCAGCCCTTCAGTCCGCTAACTTAATGCTAATGCTAAATAGCATCGATATTGCTATAATCCTTCAAGCAATGGATTTAACACAAATGGTGCAGCAACACCTGTAGACAGACAATACAACAGTCATATATTCTTTATCCTGTATAATGAATATTAGTGACTGATGATCTGTATCTGTCTGTCTGTTTTATACTGCAGGGCAGGCACACCAGAAAGAGCAGCACAATGGCAACTGATACTGAATGACAAAAGCTGTTTAGTTCTTTTAAATTCTATTCAATTATGTCATTACTGTATGTTTTTATAAAGTGAAATATTTCCTCATTAAAATACACATTACAATAATTTTTCTTGTTTTTTGGGAAAGACTAGAATGGATTAACAGCTCTTCTATTTCTTTTCTACATTTTTCAAGTTTTTTGAGTTATGAGCGTGGTCATGGAATGAATTAAACTCATATCTTAAGGCACCACTGTACATGGATGGCTCAACATCATTTATAAAATACAATCAAATATAATACACATTAGCCTATTTTATTCTCCTGTTACAGTGGAGATTTATCTGCCTATTTTTCCAGGCGGGTGATCTAAATAAATGACACTGACAAGGAATAGGGAGACAGTTGCTCCACCAACATTCTGTCTGTGAAGGTATTATCAGAGCTGTAGCAGAGACAGCGAGTGCAAAAGGAGATACAGGGAAGGTGAGTCAGGGTGTGAAGTTTGACACTCACTTTTCCTGCCAGGCGTGTTAAAAGCAATGTATATAGCAAGTATTTTCTACTTTTTTTTTTTTTTTTTAAATCAGAGCTTAGTGGGGCGGCACGGTGGCCGACTGGTTAGAGCGTCAGCCTCACAGTTCTGAGTACCCGGGTTCAATCCCCAGTCCCGCCTGTGTGGAGTTTGCATGTTCTCCCCGTGCCTGCGTGGGTTTTCTCCGGGCACTCCGGTTTCCTCCCACATCCCAAAAACATGCATTAATTGGAGACTCTAGATTGCCCGGAGGTGTGTCTGTGAGTGTGAATGGTTGTTTGTTTGTTTGTATGTGCCCTGCGATTGGCTGGCAACCAGTTCAGGGTGTACCCCGCCTCCTGCCCGATGACAGCTGGGATAGCACGCCCGCGACCCTAGTGAGGAGAAGCGGCTCAGAAAATGGATGGATGGATGGATGGAGAGCTTCGTGGTGATGTCATCAAATCAAATAATTGAAGGATGCTGAGTCGTTGTGTAAATGCATAGCACCTTTACTGGGTTCTGTTTAAAAAGCTATAATAAGGAGAACAAACAGCTTCACTGATTGATGAATAGGATAACAGTGATGGAAACTGAGAAGCTGGTGGTACAGCAGTATAACACAGATTTCCCAGAGTGTAACTACGACAACAAAGAAGCGATGTCTCAAGAAGACAAGCAGTTCATGCAGTCCGTCAAGAAAATGACATCTTCGAGAACGGCCACTACTGCATCAGATTGCTACTCAAGAATGACAAGCTGCCAATACCCAACAACGGAAGTATGGCGGGACAGCGCATGGCTAGTTTGCACCAAAAACTCAAGAGGGAAAGAATCGGAATCAAGAATCGTTTGGAACTGGAATCAAAATGAGGAACCAGAATCGGGACCGTCACCGCTCAAATTCAAACGATGTCTAACCCTACACACGACCTGACAAGTTTTGCACATTTTAAAAAACATTTTCATCAAATTGGGAACTTTGAGTTGTTGTCCTGTCGTTTGTGTTCAAGACTCAAAGTTACTCTGGCTTCAAAGGTGCTTTGTTTCTGCACGAACAGAAATGTTACCCTAAATTTAGATACAGGCTAAAGATACAGTCGCAGGTAATCTAAGGACATTAGCGCTGGATTATTAAGTATTGTTGTGGTACAGTGCCTCAGTTTAAGTCATTCACCGAAGAGGAAAGCTTACTTCACTGCGGTTTGCTCACTCAGCTGTTTTTACACATGTACATCCATCCATCCATTTTCTTTACCGCTTATCCTCACTAGTGTCGCGGGCTGCTGGAGCCTATCCCAGCTATCTTTGGGCAAGAGGCGGGGTACACCCTGAACTGGTCGCCAGCCAGTCGCAGGGCACAGAAACAAACAACCATTCACACTCACATTCACACCTACGGGAAATTTAGAGTCTTCAATCAACCTACCATGCATGTTTTTGGGATGTTGGAGGAAACCGGAGTACCCGGAGAAAACCCATGCACGCACGGGGAGAATATGCAAACTCCACACAGTCGGGGCTAGGATTTGAACCCCGGTCCTCAGAACTGTGAGGCAGATGTGCTAAACAGTCAATCACCGTGCCGCCACGTATACGGGCATTAATTTTCAAATATGTTGTATGGCAATATTTTTCTTTTAAGGTTATATGCAGTTCAGTTTAAGGTTTAAGACATTAAACTGCTTGATTCATGCCACAGAGTTGATTGAATCCTTGATTTATTGTTATATCATGTGATCATTTTGGTAGAGAATTAGTGGGGAATGGTGGTCAAATTAAAAACAAAATATTAAAACAACATTAAACTAATACGGCTTAGAAGGATACAAGTACAGATGAAATGCTGGTTCATCTGCCACTGAAATAGAATTATACCGCACGATTAAATAATGGCATAATGAAATAAGCATAATCAAACCTCACAAAGCAGCTCTTCTAATAACAGACCGTTCAACTTCATTAGGTAGTATTGACACATTTATTTCTAACTTAATCGCACAGAAAAGGCAGGCTGCTTAGCCTTTTAGAGACTGTCAATGGGATTTCATGCATGGTCACCCCTAGCAAACCTCAAAGTAGTGACACCACACAGAAATGCAAAGTGTCATTTTTTTCAGTTGGCCTTGACATCTAGACAGCAGAGGATAAATGGATCTCTTTTGTGCAAAGGTACTAACGCAAGAATATTTTTTATCAGGGTAAGGTGGCCTTAACCTCTGAGATGATACGCTTGTTTTCTGCCGATTTGGAATTTGGGGTAACCGTCCCAAACCTTCTCCAGTGAGAGGAGAGGCACATCAGGGTGTGTTGTATTGACAAACCTGCAGCTTTTAGTGTTGAAGTCTGGATATCTGTCAACATCAACAGATCTAAATGCACCATTGTTGTAATCATTCTACAACAAGTATCTTTATTTTCCATCCATACAAAATGATATCAACATTAGGTAGACACAGGTTTTACTTTATTTACAGATCAACTTTGCTTGGGTCATTATCTCATGATGCTAAATTTTCTTTTAAATTGCTGTATGTACTGTACTCTCATCATCCACAACATTCAAATAACAGTATCAAATAAGATTAGATTGTATTAAAAAAAAACTGTGCCTTTACATGTTTTGCAGGCACAGCACATGATTACATACAAATGCACATAATAATTATGACTGACGTGAAATTACTATTGTTGTACGTGTGGGGCGCACAGCAGTTATGGTTCAACTCATCCAGATTGTGGTTGTAGTTTTACACAATTGTTACGTTTGTATTTATTTAACCTTGTAGAGTACAACCTAGGATTATATCAAACATCTAATCTTCAGACATAAAACACTTACATAATGTACACTGAAAGAAAGAGTAATATGTACAGTTTAAGATCCAATAATAGGCTAATATCACTGATTTGCAGAGACATTTTTATAGAGTGGCATTAAGTTAATCTAGATACAGATTTTCTTTTAATCATTTCCTGTCATTAAATCAATACGCAGAAATAAAAAAAATCCCTTTAAGCTCATAAAACAATGAAATACTACTACTACAGCTAACAATACAAAATATAGATGACAAGTAGATCGTTCAGTCCATCCATCCATTCTCAATACCGCTTATCCTGTTCAGGGTCATAGGGTGCTGGATCCTACACACACATGGGCCAGGGGAATCGTAAGTAGTAATAACTTTACTATGGGCACAACAAAATGATGGACAACAAGTAGAACACACACACAACTAATGGGTACAACAAAATGATGGACAACAAGTAGAGCACACGTTACTATTACACTATGTGGTAACACATGCAACAACAAATATTAACACTAAAATGTAAGTCACTTTATTAATACAGTAGATATGGTAAGGATAGGTGATTGGACTGTACTGAATTGCTAGTTAGTTGACTCTAAAGAATTGTTCATGTCTCAGTATCAGCACTGAGAGTCACGCTCACTCTGTAACATGTGCATGTATTGAGAGACAATGCGTCCATATTCTTCCAGAGGGTGGCTCTACAAGGCATCTTAAAATCCTCATTCAAACGCCAACGAGTAACAGGTCATACATTTACGCAATTTAAAAACAAAAAACAAAACAAAAAACACATTTTATGTCACAATTTATTTTGGGGAGCAGTGGGGAGCATGTTGAGCCCCCCAGCAATGCTGCCTTGTGCGGCATAATCCAGAAGCTGTCACTGCTGCATTGTACCTGATGACTAAAAATGAACAAATGTTGATAACTACGCCTTATGCTAAGATTTTTCATGAAAAGAATCATTTAACATATTCATTTATTAATAGGAAGCAAAGTAGCCTTGTGGTTAACATGTCTGCATCACAGTCGAAAGGTCCTGGGTTTGAATCTCAGCTCTCACCCTCCAGTGAGGGGTTTGCATGTTTTCTCCAGGTTCCTCCTGCTTTACAAAGTCATGCATTTTGAGTTAATTGAAGACTCAGAAATATTCAGGGGTGTGAATGTGCCCTGTGATTGGCGAACAGTCCAGAGTGTACTTAGTCAGCTGGGATAAGGCCGTTTCATTTGCACTTGGTTTTCTTGGTGCTTCGCGGCCTACCAGGAAGTAGCATGTATGCTTTTCCTGTTGGTCGGTCTATTGCTGTTAGAACTTTAAAAGTGAACAAACTTGGTCTTTCCAGGGAATAGCTCTTTCTAAGATTTTAATATTGACAAGGGCTGAGCTCATATTACTAATATGATAACAGCCTCCGAAAGCATGTCAAAATTACCTGCCTTTAATATTGCTTTGAATAGTGAGAAAGTAGTGTATACCTTGTAAAATGTGTCTTGGAAGTGCACTCCCTCAAATATATTTATATTTTCTTGAAATTACAAATATATGCCATATAGAAGGTAAAAATATACCTGTACAAGTTGACTCCACTCCGTGTGGTTAAGTTACTTGAGTTATTGAATTTAACCTCTCAATTACAAGGAAAATAAACAATCAATGAATCGATTATTATTATTTTTTTACAATTTTTTTTCTAATAGGATGGGAGAATCTCTGTTTTACATTACTGTTTGAGTGCTAGTGTCACATTTAGCAGAATAGTGCTGCCTGGTGATGTTGAGAGCATAAATGTGCCTTAACTTTCCTACCCCCTAACCTCCCCCCCAGCCCTAGCACCAACAGGCACGCAGAAGAAAAGACAGCAAATGAAAGGAAAAGCCATTATCACAAGTCTTTTTTCATCTCAGCTATGAAGCTTACGCAAGCATCAGCATTAATCAGAGGGTGAGAAGATGGAAGAAAGCAAAGCAACAATCCAACCTGAGAATACACAGAAGAGGCCACCAAGTGGACCACAAATCACACTCTTATCTGCACGAGATGAAAGACTCGTTTCCCCTAGGCCAGTAAACACAATTTTGAATTGGAACACATTCTTAAAGGCCATTCATCAACAAATCTTCTCCATCTCTAATTATGCCTAATAGAATCCAATAAGTGATATGCCCAAGTGGTCGAGTCAAATGTTACCTCCTCAGACAATGTGCATATACAAAAACTGCATCACCAATTATATTTTATGATAGTAGCATTAGGACAAAATGACACCAAAGGTGATGTAAATATGACGCGATATAAAGCTTCAAACTGGGGTTTATGCTTCAATAAAATATTTCCTCATCAGTATTATACAGTCAAAAGAAGCCTGTTTGGAAGGCAGGCACATTGCGGGTTGTAGTTGATAGCGAGCCAGCCTTTGCCAAACACTGTGACATAAACACAACTTTTATCAGATGCTTGCCTAGACATAATCCCTATGGTCCCTTTTCAATCCTATGGCGATTAAAAATAAAGTAAAATTAAAGGGAAAAAAACAATGTTCAAGACAGCCATCATTGGTTTTATGCTGCTGGGAAAAAAAGCAAATTTGGACAAAACATAAAGTAGGAAATAGTTGTAATATTTAAAGGAGCCCCAATGTCTAAAAAAGTTGAAATTTGGTATTGTCATTCAGTAAAGTGACACTATGTTGACCTCACGCAACCAATTTCAATAGCAATATTTCTGCCGAACACCCACATGGGGGTGACTCTGCTAAATAAGATGCAGGATGGGATCAATGAAGACAGCAGGGAACATTCTGCTAAAAAGATACTTGGCATTCCACTTAGATCCATTAGGGCAGAATCAATAGAGTGAGTGGAGTGTGAAGTGATACCGGAGAGCCACCTTTCCAGGAGGTAACCAAGTGAGATAAAAGGCTAATAATATCAGGATTTAAGTTATGGATTTGGCTCATACATGTAATTTCACGTGAATGAGAGTGTACGTAAAACATTGAGCAGGTTTAAATGACCAAAGTTCCTTGTCACTGTAAAATAATATGAGTGCTATAGTTTAGGTTTTGATTTAGCACTCTATTTTTGCTTGCAGTTCATTAAAGTGGTTCTACAATTGGGAGCATAGCGATTCCCAGCGATGTTTTTAATTAAATATATAAATATATGAGCACAAGAAAACAAGCCAGTATTGCATGAATTGGTGCATTCTTTCCTTCTGGCAATGTACTTTTTCCTTAAGAAATTTACATTACCTGCTGAAGGTCTGTATTTAACACAGTGGCTGAAACTAAATTTACACTTCACCAATGTACTGTGAGCAAAAAAAAAAACAAAAAACAACAACACTCCTCAAGTCACTAAACAAAGACAACACACATTCTTCTATTATGTAATTGATTGCAGTCCAGGACCAATGTTGACTGCTTCCACCTTTACTACTTCCCGGCCCTAGTCTATGTTCTTTTATTCTGTAGCACTCTTCTTCGTGCCCTGAGATTTAATGAGGTCTGCTGCACAACGCTGTGAGACTCAAGCTTTGATCTTGTTAACTTTGTTCACCAGTCTGTCTTCTATAGAATAACTTACTCCTTGAAATCAATGACTCAGCCTCACCACTCAACATTGGGATTTAATGGCTTCCATAACTTTATAGATTGTATCTTCCCTCCAAACATTTACTCTTTCTTTATTTATACTTTCTTCTCATATGTGGTATGTTACTTGTCGAGTGAAAGGAATATGGAGCACATTCTTCCCCTCTAAATGCTTGACTCTTCTTTTGTCTAAAACTGTTTGAGGTGTTTGTCCAACTATACAGTTTGAACCAGTTTTTCGCCTTTCGTCAAAATTCGCTGTTTTGAACTCAAAATAGGCCATTTATGTGAATCGTATCGATCCGATGAGTTTTTCCTGCCGGAGGAGGGGAGGGGGGTTCGCTGTCGCTATCGTCATAGGCTGTTTCGTACTCCTTGAACACTGGCAGCTAGATCCATTCCTCACATCCACCATCCACACACAGATTTAATTGTGAATATTACTCCGCGGCGGACTAATATGCAGCGCCGTTCCTCATGACCATATTTGGAATCACACCCGCCTGCTGGCACCTCACCTTCTAGCTACGCTCACACCCGGTTCCCTCATCTTGTAAGATGCAAAACAATCCTCTTTGCAGACCGGGACACCTGTTGTGAACCCAAGACATGCTACTATCTGGGCGGAGAATGAAAACCCTAATAAACATACAAATGGTTGAAGGAAGTCCTTTGATGTAGAACTTCAAAGAAACGATGGTTGGCTGGAATACAGATCTCCAAACATTTGTCCCTTGCAAAGGAACTCTGATTGTGGTACTATTAAAATATACTACAGTATTAACACTAGATAAGCCACCCTGGCTGATCGTCGTGCCTACGTGGCCACCATGTTGGGAAGGTCGTCGTTACCATGAAGGCAACGGCGCGCTCTTCTTGTTTACATTTAGACGAACAAAAACAACAGCTTTCATGTATTGTCGTATTTGTCTGGCACTGTCTGCCCAAGCGTGGATATTTCAGGTCACTTATAACTTAAGAAAACACCATGCAGTAAATTGTAAATGTTTTGTTATAGTTTTGACTGTGCTTACACACACACACACGGCAACATCAGAATTTGCAGATTCACATTTTAATTTGTAATTTTTTTTGTTGATGTTCATGCTGTGGTTAAAAAAATCTGAAGTTACTCACTATTTACTCAGTACTTGAGTAATTATTTCACTGTGTACTTTTTACTCTTAAGTATTTGTTGGAGGACTACTTTTTACTTTTACTTGCGTCACATTATTGTCAAGTAACAGTATTCTTACTTGACTACAATGTATGGCTACTCTCACATTTGCAGACTAAATCACCAAATGTTTAAACTCTTCAACTCCTATGACAACTATAAAACAAGAAGGAAAAATCATAGCTATGAAATGTCAAACAACATACATTGTGGCCTGCCATCGGTGAATATGACAGGTGGCAAATAAATGCAGCGTTACCCAATTAGCCCAAGCATCACAATGTATCTGGATTTATCAAAGCTAGAAGGGGTTTAAAACATCAAGGAAGAGAGGTCATTACATAGGCCATATCAGAGTTTGACCAGCATGGATTGTGATTTTACTGTCAAAACACAGAGAGACTGATTTCTCATCAAGCCAAGTCAAAAATGTTTGCACCTTCATGCATAAAACTAAGAAGTACTTCTAAATACATGACTATGCTAAGTAGGACGTTGCGAATGGAGAACAGTTTAAAACAGTGTAAATGATATACAATATTATTGTTGTCCTCTGAGTGGTCTGGACTGAGCAAACAAATTATTATTTTTTTTACTCCTAGTCTGACTACGTGTTGTAGTAGAATGGGAGGTTCATTGCGAATGTGAGCTGGCGTCTGTGTTTGGAGACAGAGGAGCTCCCTCATATCCTCTATTTCCATTATTCGGCCTCTCTACTGAAGGAGTGGAACAGGTTAATATTTCACGCTGACTGCCCAGAGCAGGATCAGGCATATGGGTGACGCTCGACTCCATTTATAATGGATGGTTGGAGAGAACCAGCTTGTCCCACAGATGGTGAAGAATGCTCCTATGGGACATCATCCTCATACTGTATAGTCACCATCTTTACTTTTGTGGTCACTGAAAGTGTTACTCTTTCTTCTCATGAAAGTGTTACTCTTTCTTTCTCTTTCTTTCTCTTTCTTTCTCTTTCTTTCTCTTTCTTTCATTCTTTCTTTCTCTTTCTTTCATTCTTTCTTTATTTCTTTCTCTTTATTTCTTAAATTCACTTTTTGCTAAAAGAATGAGGGACATTTCCTGAATCCAGCCCATTCTGTCCTTTGTTGTGTGAAACAATTGGCACACTGGGAAATTAAAACAAACCACTGGCTGGTTGCAAGAGGCTGATGGCTATTTTTTCTGTTTTTGCACTTTGGCAGCGAGACCATAATTTTTAGGTTTTCTTTTGTCTTCTTCTAAATTGTCTATTTGTACAAATCTCTCGACTCCTACCTACCTGTGTGGAGTTTGCATGCTCTCCCAGTTTTGCATTGGTTTTCTCCAGATACACCCGCTTCATCCCATATTCCAAAAACATCATGTTAAATTGATTTAACAGTGTAAATTGTTCATACTGTAGGTGTAAATGTGGGTGTCAATGGTTATTTGTCAATTTGTGCTCTGCGAATGGCTGGTGACCAGTCCAGGGTGTACCCCACCTCTCACCCAAAGTCATCTGGGTTAGTACCAACTTATCTGCTACCCTCATGAGAACATGTGGTACAGAAAATGGATGAATGGAATATTAGCACGTCTATTGCTAACCTTGTACATAGCAACCCCTCCGCCCTGCCTTCCCCCTGGATTTTAATGCAGCACACACACTCATCCCCTTGTGTCTTTTAATGCACCAAATACACCCATCTCTGGGGCACGGTGGGTCTTGGGTGGGGGGATTTGGCTGTTAGGCAGCAGTGGCTGGCAGCCCTGTCCCCCCCAGCACACTGGCCTCTCCAGATTTTAATGGACCACATCACTCAGGGGTGGGGGGAGCACTAGCTTTATGGCGGTTCTCCTGAGGCCGGCCCCCCAGGCTGGATGATTGCTTGGTGTTGGGGCTCCCCTCTGGTGTGGGACGTGTCCCGTCCGCCGGGCTGCTCTAGGGTGGACTTCTGGGCCTGGTCCCGACTCTCGATTGATTGGGTGGGGTCCTCAGCCACCGCAGTGCAGGCACAGCAATTACAGGACACTTCTGTCAGTCATTTTGCATGTGAAACGGTGTCAATTCACTTGCATGTGTCCGCAGGCACACACCCCTGGGACCTTTTTGCTGGGTGTGGGGCCACTCATTTATTGCGACGAATAACTCATGAATATGCAAATTGCTTGGGTATCCCCTCACTCATACTCTCGTCCTATAGACTTTTTATAATTTACATATTCACTCCCACCGCACTTCAGTTGCACAGCCAGGTTCACGACCCTTGTACTGCATGCTTCTTCTCCTGTCCTTGTCCTGTCCTATCTTGTCCTGTCCTTCCCTCACAGGGTGTAGCATTACAGCCCCATGCAACACTCATATCTGTTTCTGTTCCAGATATACAGTACAATGATTTACTTTTCTCATCTTGTTTACAATTAGTGCTTTGTCTTTTGTCTTCTCACTCCCCTCTAGAACCTTTGTTCTGTTCGACTGATCGACTCTGATTCTCAATAAATATCCATTATAATACTAAGAAACCACAGCGGCAGCTTAAAAACTCCACTGTGACAAAGTAAAACTGTAAAAGAGCGAGCTGGGTGGGTTTGCTCATCCCCTTCACTTTGGGACTGGTCAGGGCGCCCCGGGTCCTGGGGAGTGGGTGGCGTCCCCCTGCTTGGGTTCCCGACGGCATGGGCTTGCTGGCTTGGCCCCCTCTTGCGGGTGGAGAGGGCCGGGCCCACTCTTCCTCAATGTGCCGGCTCAGCAACTCCGTCCACCAGTTGACTAACATGCATGTGATATGGTGTTCATTCATACTAACAATAACACAGGTTACATTAAGATATCAACTCACAGGTACTTACAGGTGTTTAAACACAATAAAAAGCATCCCACCGTACCACTCATCAATAGCACTGCCTTGCTCATTTACCACATCCTGTCCCGTCCTTCCGTTTTCTGTCCTCTGTAGCGTATACGGGTTAAATAAAAATGTAGTTAATTTAGGAAAAAATAATAAACTGGAAGCAACGCCTGCGTTACTTCCTGTTTAGCATAATTTTAAATTACAGTGTTCTCAATCAAGGAAGAGGCACCACGTCAGTTTTTATGTGGATAAAATTTAGGAAAAGTGATGAGAAACCTTTTATCAGTCTCGTAGTCTAAAGGTTGCTACACTTTTTTGATAAGAGTTCTAGACGGCCAGAGGTTTCTTTCCTCAAACCCAAACACACACACAACAATGCACGTGAATTTTATGAAAAATTTAATGAGATCTAACAGAGGGAATCAACAGGGAAACAACATATGAAAAAATAAAATTAAATAAAAACACGAAACAAGGATAGACGAACAGTGGAAAGGTAAACTGACTTGTGTTGTGAGGTTGGTATTGAGCATGGGATGACAAGGCGTCTTTCTGGAAGTCCTGTTCACGTTAGTTTGAAACCCAAATATGCACTAATCTGTACTTTAGTAGACCACAATGTGGGACTTATGTGTGTTGACCAATTCAGGCAGACGGGTCGACCTTCCAAGGGTTGGCAAGAGCGCTCACAAGGGATGGTTTGAAGAAAAAGGAAGGAAAGAGAAAAAAAACACACTTCAAGTGCAGGTTGGCCGGCGTGCTGGCAGGGGCAATGCTTGCCCCGCGGTCAGGGAAAGCTCGCACCGCAATTGCTTCCCAATGGAGCCTCGTCCATAAACTGCCCCACACCCAAAAGGGTAGCGGTGGGGAGTTGGCACGTGCCTTCTGTGGTCCACGCTTGGCAGCGTGGCAGGGAAGTTCGGCATCTCCCAGCTTCCGCCACCTCGTGGTGAGAGGTTGGGGGCTCCCCGGGCTGGTCCAGGCCAGGTAGAACAACGAGAGAGTGAGAGAGCGAGCAAGACCAAGAGCCAGAGACAAAGGAGCTTCGGCCTTTTTATCAGCTCCAGAGAGCAAGGCTGGCCCCTTTTGACCAAATGGAAGGCAGACTGCGCCACTACAATTGGATTTCATTTTAGTGTAATTTGTGGTTTAAAAGCAGTGGAATAAAATATTAATCATTGGATATAAGATAACGAGACCATTATTCAGAGTTGCATTGTCACACGCCCATCCTCTTTAATACTTGTAACAAATGTTTCAAATGTTATGTGATTGTTGAGAACACTAATATTTGCAATGTGGTATTTGTGTGGTGTGGAGTCAAACATTTAATCTGGTTCAGTTGACAACAGATTCGACATCAGACATTCAAGTTTGCAGAAATATAGTCACTAATGGTGTTCATGTAAAGTTCTTAAAATATTAAATCCCAGTCAAGTCCGGTAAAGACTGTGGTTAATGAACCCGCATTCCGTCGCCTGTGGGTGCCGTCCATTGTCCCGGGTTGACTGGCTAAGTGTCACACCGGCGCAGCAGGGAGGAGATGCCTTTGTTGGAGAGGGTCTGTGGGATGGCTGGTGGTGGAAGCTAATTAATTTAGCGTTCTGGTGCAAAACTAGGTATCTTTTGTCTCCGCTTTGATACTCCGGGTGCTGGTAATTAACTTAGCGTCGGCGTGCAAAAGCAAATGTCTGTGTATTGCTTTTGATGATCCGGGCTTGTGATTCACTTAGTCTGTATGCGAAGTTGAATCTCGCCACTCCGTGGTTGTCTATCTCGGTCGCCGGAGACTGGGGTGCTAGGTGTCATTTTCCATGGCGTGTCCGCTACACCTCTCTCATCTTGTTCTATTGGTTAGTTGTCCTCACGGCATACAGATCTACGATTCTTTATGGCCATACAGCTGAACTAAATAGCTGAGCTAAATAAATCATCCATCCATTTTCTGTGCCGCTTATCCTCACTAGGGTCGTGGGCGTGCTGGAGCCTATCCCAGCTATCATTGGGCGAGAGGCGGGGTACACCCTGAAATGGTCGCCAGCCAGTCGCAGGGCACATATAAACACAGAACCAATCGCACTTACATTCACACTAACGGGCAATTTTAGAGTCTTCAATCAACCTACCATGCATATTTTTTGGGATGTGGGAGGAAACCGGAGTGCCTGGAGAAAACCCACGCAGGCACAGGGAGAACATGCAAACTCCACACAGGCGGGGCCGGATTTGAACCCTGGTCCTCAGAACTGTGAGGCAGATGTGCTAACCAGTCGTCCACCATCCCGCCTAAATAAATAAATAAATGCTGAGTACTGAATATTTTTACTTTGTCAGTTTCCAGCACTGTAGTGCTACTACTATTAACTATCACTTATACAGATTCCTTGCTTTTTGTCTTATTTTGACATTATGTTAAAACAGATTAAGTCTCCATAATTTTTTTAAATTGCACTTTACTCCCTCTTTTCACCTGCTTTTGTTTGACACGGGTTGACTGTGATAGTTGCAATGTTAAAAATAAGAGTCCACCACCAGAGGATTCCTCTCAGATATCTTGTCTTTAGTGTTCTCATAAAATATAGAGGTTTCATTGAAAATACACGATTGTTGTGGTTGGCTCTTTTTTTATTTGTTTTGGGGGCTGTGTTTATGTGAGTGTGTGTGGTTGTGTGTGTGCGCGCACGGAAATGTGTGTGTTTGTGTGTGTGTGCACACGTGTGTATGTGTTAGGTATGTGCAACATGGTGCAATGGCAGATGGGTATTTTTCATTGATGAAGGCTCAAATATATTCAGCATTTGCTTTTGAAGCCAACATAGATTCAATGTCATGCAGGAATTTTTGATGGAAAGGAATGGGAGAAGAGAGAGAATGGAGTGTTTTTGGATCAAAACCTCTCATAACCTTTCAAGGCTGAATACTTCACTGGGCGTCTGCAAATGTAAAAGTTACTGCTGACTGTGGACAGACAACCTAACAGACCAAAACAGTTGGCCAGTGTGACAGAGGAACATAATCTAAAGGTTCACATAAGGCAAGATGCTATAAAGAACATCCCTGCCCCAAAATCTTGAAGACTCCAAAATTCCTTAGCTTGCCAAGACATTTATCAGCATCCTCAACTCAGCGCTCACGTGATTTCTTTTTTTCTTGTTTCTGCTCTGCTTTGTTGTCGAGACAAGGGAGAAAAAAACAGTACAACCACAGCCCAGTCTGCTCTCACTGACAAACAGTAGATATGCACAAAAGCTTAAAGGATGATGGTGATGATCTGAAGGCCGCCTTTTGACTTGACACATTCTTGAAGCCACATGCTGTTTTGACATGACAGAAACAAGTATGGAATTAAACAAGATCAGAAAGGATAGCTTAAGAGAAAGATGTTGAAAACAGAAGTTAGTTTTAGCTTTTTGCACATTTCATGACTTCAGTTATCAAAGCAAGATTATATGAAGGAAAACTACAAATAAACAGACTACAAACAAACTAGGATTTGTACACCCAGTTGTGGCAAGAATACTCCAAGTCTTTGGCTTTTTTACTTTTCAGGTAGTAAATACCTTTATTTTCAAATGCCAAAAAATAGTATGTCTAACTGTATTTACACAATCCATTCTGGGATGCTGCTTTTGATTTGTTTGAATTTATTTACTTTAAATTTCATATTTTAAGTAGTACTTTGACATTGTGAATCTGAATATAGTGTGAATCTGTTAATATTACATTGTAAAAACAATAAAACAGTCAATATTAACTGAATGACAATAATTATGGTGTCATTTGAAGGTGAGTTGTGTTGCAGATGCATCTCGCTCTCACTTTTTACACTCGCCATGTTCACAGTGGATTCCCAGCAAATAGGCACATCAGAAGTGTCATAGTCATGCTGTGATTCATTTGCCTGTCTCTTTGAGACAGGACCCATCCAAGTGGCTCCTTGCTGGGAATGTGTACACTTGCACACAGCCAACAGAGAGTGTATCATTAACATAATTCAATGCATGGTGACATCAGCGCGACAGTGACAAATAATTGCAACACAAAGGGTTAATCCTTGGGTATTGTTTACCTCAGCTTTTGTGAAGTATGCGGAGGACCTCTGGGATGTTTACCGTTATAGGTTTCACTAAGTTTTCACTAAGTTCTCCTTAAAGTTATGAAGTGTAATCTATTTACAAGCCACTTTGGGGATCATTATTAACATTATTAAGCATGTATGTGTTGACATCTTACATTTATGTATCTTCATTTATCTTCTCAGGTTTTTAATAATGTCATTAGAAAAGGCATACGAGCATGTGCTTTTCCGAGACTGATTGTGCCATCTCTTCATTAATGCGGGTGATGTGTGAAATGATTGGTATGTGGTAACACTTTGATAGACCCAAATATAAATATTCATCCCATTATACTTATAATGTTACAATGTTTTTGCCCCAAAAAGTTTAATGCACAAAATTTAAACACCACTTTAGGCTTCTTGCAATGATGAGAAACATTTGCTTATCCTTTTCAGGGTAACGCCACACTGGAGCCTATCCCAGCTGACTTCAGGCAAAAGGCGGACTACAACCTGAACTTGTCACCAGCCAGTCGCAGGGCACAGACACGGACAACCATGAACACTAACGGTCACTGAGTGGGAACTGAACCCACGCTGCCCATACCACAGGCAAATGTACCACTACACCAGTGACTGGCAAACATTGCATTCCAATGTATATCGGTACACCGCTTTAATGTTGTTTTGATTAAAGAAGATGAATGCTAATGTATCTGTAATTGACTTTAATACTAGAAATATCGGGCACTACAGAACGTATTGAAAAGTGGCTGTGTGTTTTGTTGCCCAGTTTGGCTTTGGGTGTGACTAAATTTTAACTTGTTTTTGTTTTAACCAAGATTAAAACCAGAAAGCTCTCTGTTGATGGAAAAACAAGCAACTGTGAAGCTGAGAGAAGATGCAAAGTCAATCAGAGCCTTTGTAAAAACATTCATTATAGTCATCTGCAAAGGCTGAATCAAGGCAACTGGACTTTTCTTGTTTGTTGAAGATGTTTCACCTTTAATCCAAAAGGTTTATTCACTTCTAAATATCGAGTGTGGAGTCTCTCTATTAATGCCTTGGTGGGTGTGTTCCCTGGGGGTGGTCAACAATAGGGTGTTGTTGTTGTTGCTATTAAGTGACACAACCTTCCTGCATACCAATCAGTAGATCATTTGGGCCACTCTTCCCATTGAATGAGGCAATGTTTTGGTGATGCCTCAAACCACCTCCTCTGTTTAGAGACCACTTTTGTAGGTTAACATTGATGACTTCTGTTACAATGTTTTCAAACCACACTATCCACAATTTGGACGTTGTTGTTCTTGACGATTGGCACTGGCACGGTGGACGACTGGTTAGCACATCTGCCTCACTGCTCTGAGGACCGGAGTTCAAATCCTGGCCCCACCTGTGTGGAGTTTGGATGTTCTCCCTGTGCCTGCGTGGGTTTTCTCCGGGCACTCCGGTTTCCTCCCACATCCCAAAAACATACAGGGTAGGTTAATTGAAGACTCCAAATTGCCCGTAGGTATGAATGTGAGTGCGAATGGTTGTTTGTTTATATGTGCCCTGCGATTGGCTGGAGACAGGTTCAGGGTGTACCCCACCTCTCACCAGAAGATAGCTGGGATAGGCTACAGCACGCAGAGGATAAGCGGAACGGAAGATGAATTAATGAATGTTCTTGAAGGAATCGCCATTCTTGTTGAGATGCCAATGAACCACTGATTATGGACCCAAAGAAGCCTCCTGTCAATGCTGTAACATGCGACTGTCCAGCGTCTGCTTAGTCTCTCCAATGTATAGGTCACTTTACTTTTCACTGCACTGCACAGCGTCAACAGCACTGCTGAGTTTGCTTTTCTGGACATCCTTACACCGGAAATTTAGAACTGAAGAAGCCTTTTGGATTAAAGGCTAACTACAACAATCAAGTTGCCTTGATTCAAACTTTGCAGATTACCATGATCTGAATGACAGAGACATCTACACACAGTAAGTTAATCCTAGCCATGCAACCATTTGAAATGCTTGATGCTTATTGAAAATGCAGCCAGTCAGAAAAGGGTTTTGGGGGACAGATAGAGGGACAGAATGGACAAGTGGAATAGGGGTGCGAACCACAGCAGAACAATAGTGAGACTGTCTGGATATTTGAGCACAAGTAATGTTACAACAGTCAAATCGTGTTCTTATTTGTGTATGGGGATGGTGAAGACATGCAATAACTAACCAAGAGAACAAGATGAAAGAGGACAGAAAAGGGCAGGACAGGACAGGATGTGGGAAATAAGCAAGGCAGTGCTACTGACGAGTGGTGCAGTGGGATTCTTTTTTAGTGTCTAAACCCCTGTAAGAACCCGTGAGCTGATATGTTAGTAAAACCTGTGTTGTTATTAGTGGTCCCAGCACAAGCAATTAAAGCCTATAGTGTGTCTATGGAACTTATTAGTGAATGAACACCATATCACATGCACGTTAATCAACTGGTGTACGGAGCTGCTGGCCCGGCAGACTGAGGAAGACTGAATCCCTCCGTCTCTACCCACAAGGGGGGGCAAGCCAGTGAGTCCATCCAGCAGGGGACCCAATCAGGGGGACGCGACCCACACCCCAGGACCCATGGGGGTCCCCAGCCCAACTGAAGCGCCCCGACCGGTCCCAAAGGGAGGGGCATGGGCGCCGGACCGCCGCCCCCCACGTCCATGCCCTTTGAGTTCCTTTAAGGTAGAAAAGTTCGATACAAGGAAAAGCCCATTCATCACAAGACTTCTATTGGTTTTTATCACTTGTTTATTGGAAGGATGTGCTAAGGGAATTAGGAAACAAATACTGAACAGCTGAAAACATTTTCAACCGAACATCTTGAGCATTTCTCAGTTCACTCAACAACGAGGTGTAGCCGGGCTATTAACAGTTACCATCTGTTTATGAAAAACAGTCACTTGAAGAACATTTTCCCCACCTGGTTTCTGTTTACAGTGGGTGTCAACAACCCTCTTCATGCATTCATTTCATCCTTATGTCACAACTCTTGCCCTCCAACTCCCCTCCGAACTGATAGACACTCAGGTCATTAGTTGCAATACAACACAACACTGTATGCTGTGTAACATATGTGGTTCAGATACACTGATTATTTGGTCCCTTGTCTTCTGGCACAGGCTTTCATGAGTTTACGTGGAGGGAAAAGACAAGGTCAAAGTAATGGAAATCTGTTTTTGCCAACAGTGTCGCTGGGTATTGATTGTCTCGAAACTTTGATGGGGGAAACGTTTATGCCTAAAGCGTGAGACCGAGAGATGTGGAGAGAGGCACAGAGACAGAGTGTAATAATGTAGACTAACGTAGACAGACTCAATCAACGGGTTTCTCATTGAAAGAAATTATATTTTCATTCAAGAAACGCCAAAGAAAAATTAGTGCAATACCCACGCTCTAGGTCCTAGAGGCTAGCATCCCTGTGTGGGGGTGTTTATTGCTTGTGTATGTTAGATTAAAATAGTTTTTTTCCCCCAGTAAATTTATGGCACTGTCTGCGATTGGCTGGTGACCAGTATGCTCCAGCTCACTCACAATCCCCATGAGGAGAAGAGGTGTAGGAAATGGATGGATGGATAGTATTACTGTGGTGTGGTTTCTCAAAGCATCTTCATGCACAGTATGTTGGCAGCCCCTTAATAAGTTGGGCCAGGACTAGAACGCATTAATTCAGATGAATTAATTACAGACAACTAACTTGTTTACAGAATGCATTTCATCACAGTTTTCTGTTTCTGAACTCAAAGAGACACAGAAATTTGCAAGTCATAAACTCTAGTTGTAAGGGGCAAGCGCGCAAGGGAGGATGAGAAAGTGATAGTTCATCAAGGAAGTTAATGACGCAAGGAAGGTCACATTGCTTGGCCTGCTGAATTTGTTTTTTTTTTAGTGGCGATGGAAGCATAGAGAAGAGCATGGTTATGTGCAAATTGCTGTCAACTTGATTTTTGCTCAACACTTTTCTTATCACCGATGCAATACATGTCTTAAGCAAACAAGTTTTAGTGAGCATGGACAGAAGACCTAACACTTGCATCAAATGCATTAGTATGCACAAGCCCGTTTCACTTTTCCAGGCCTCATTTAATTAGGTGGCTTAAGAAGCCACACCTGTTAGGGTTGTGAGGCATGCTGGGTGATGTAGTGCTTGGATCAGCAGGCATTTTGTATATCATGGCACGGCTCTTGCAGGGGAATGTAGCGTCCCTCCACTACACGCAACCAAGTGATGCCACTACATATAACATCTGCATCGCTATTAGTGGGCTTTTTCAAGTCACTGCCCATGTAATCATGGTAATCATTGGGTGTGCTACCAATCTTTAGAGCAGCATCTGTTGCTGGTCACGATGACACTCAGTTGTGGACATGTTCAACTGATCTCTATCAGAAGAGTAACAACATATCAAAGTAACAAAGCTTAATGTAACGTAGCATTCAATGGCGTGACTTTAAAACCAAAGCAAACAGGGTAGAACTGAACTGAAGATGCTGCTTGAACTAATTATCCATCCATCCATTTTCTGAGCCGCTTCTCCTCACTAGGGTCACGGGCTTGCAGGAGCCTATCCCAGCTATCATCGGGCAGGAGGCGGGGTACACCCTGAACTGGTTGCCAGCCAATCGCAGGGCACACACAAACAAACAAACAGTCACACTCACATTCACACCTACAGGCGATTTAGAGTCTCCAATTCATGCATGTTTTTGGGATGTGGGAGGAAACCGGAGTGCCCGGAGAAAACCCATGCAGGCACGGGGAGAACATGCAAACTCCACACAGGCGGGGCCGGTGATTGAACCCGCGTCCTCAGAACTGTGAGGCTGACGCTCTAACCAGTAGGCCACCGTGCCACCTGATCTAATTATGTGAGGATTCAATTAATGTTTTTCCATCAATAGCCTTACTACCATTCAGTATCACACAATCACTGTAGGAAAGACTTTGATGGCAACTTCACAACCTGTGGATCATGTGTTTAGATTTGGTCCAGATTAAAAAGTAAGATAACAGTCATGGGCCTTTGTCTTGAGTTTGAGGGTCTCTGTCTTCATGGGGGACAGCCAGGAAATATATCCTATGACATTTGGCCACATCATCTTGAATGATTAGCGCCTTCTTAGAGGACACAGGATTTATCACTGCTTCTGTCCCAACACCCTCTGATGCCACATTGAGTACAACTTGTGAGTCTTCTCCAGGCGAGCTGTGACAAGCAGCCTGTCCCAGGCAGGAAAACACTCATTAGTTGAAGTGTAAGGCTTATTTTTGACACGCTCTCACATGCACACACTTGCACAACTAGTGATTTTCACTGAATAAAAAAACACTCAGGTTCAAATACGTATTTGAAAGTTAAATGTACAACTTGATTAATGTGGTCAAATGTGGTTGTGTGTTATTTCAGGACAAAAAAATTGTCAAAGTCTGTATATACAGTAAATGGGGTCAAGGAGAATATGGAAGGAGCAAATCTAAGAATTATTTATTTTGTATTTTCAAACATTTTAGTTGCAATTTTACATCCAATAATTTGTTGGCTAAACCGAGCTCTAGTGACGTAGGATGAGGTCTTACAAGACTTGCGTGTGACGCCGCACATGATGATAGTGAGACATTCGAGTTATTGTGTGACAAATATTCCCTGAAATTTTGGTTGGTTTACCAATAGTAGACCTACAATCTGAGGGATGTTAGCATTACTGTCACTACAAGTACTGTATTTATTCTGTTTTCTTGAGATATTTGATCATCTTTTTTTTCCATGTGGATATTATAAAAGTCCAAATTCAAAGCTTTTCCACCTTTCACTCACTTGGATATAATCTGCTCAAACAAAGCTGTGGAGGAGATTTATGGTTACAATCATAGAAGGGATAATCTTCCCTGCGATCAAATGAGAGGGAAGGTGGGATAGGTTGCTGAGGTTACCAGTGCAGCTGAGACTACGAACACCTGAAAAGGATAGCCTGATACTCACCTGCAGCCTATCACCCAATAGCCTACTCTCTTTCACTTTTTATATTATCCTTACTCCATTCTACAACTATATTCCTTCTTCCATTAATGTCACTGAATGACAAGTTGGAGCCAAGGTGGCATGTGAATGCACGAGCAGTAATGAAAATGGATGCACTTCACACATTGCACAAGGATCCATAACAAAGCCCAATCAGTGATTTTCATCACAGCCAACGTCATGTTGAAGGAAGAATTTCAATCTAACCATATATTTTCTCATACGTACAGCTGTGGCCCACTGGTTAAGATCATCGCCTGTCACTGTGGGTGATCTAGGTTCAAGACCCCGACTGAGTCCTGGTTTAAGGTGCTTTAGCATCACTTTAAGACCACCATGTTCTGTCTATCTTTTTACCTTAAAATCCTGAAACACATCAGCAGTATATTAATGTATGTAAATATTTTACAGATTATGTTCACATTTGTGTTTATAGATGTACTTGATAGAGCACAAAAAAAATAGTTTATCACCTTCTTAAATTTTGACAAATTTATAACATTTTTGTCAAAAGGTTACAGGGTTGATTAAACGAAATTTCAATTTTCACTTTCTGGACTTGCGCTACAACATTTTGTGCTATTTTCTTCCACTATAGCTGGGCATAAACTGTGCAATTTTAAAATTAATAATAAATTCCTACTTCTGGGTTCACTTTTGTCTTGCATTTATCAGTAGAGCGTGTTTCAAAAGGTAACTGACAAAATAAATGCAGAAGTTTGTGGACTCAGAATGCTAATATTTAAAACAACGCTAACAGCAAAGAAATGTGGTACCCTTATTTGTGTCTATCAATAGAACCCCTCATGTCAGGACTTTTCATTATCCAATGTGTGCATGTGAGGTGGGGGAAAATGGATCAGAGTTAGGCAAATCTGCTTCACTGACTCGGTCAACCAAATTTCTGATATGCCAGAAATCCATCAAATGGTCTTACGACGATTTGAGAGCTGTCAAACGGTCTGCGCGACACTTCACAGTAAAGCTTGAAATCAGTCCAGATTTGAAAGTGAGTTGGCTGACTCGAAATAGTCTTCTTCTTCTTTTCCTTTTGCCTTGTCCCGTTAGGGGTCGCCACAGTGTGTCATCCTTTTCCATGTAAGCCTATCTCCTGCATCCTCCTCTCTAACACCAACTGCCCTCATATCTTCCCTCACTACATGCATCAACCTTCTCTTTGGTCTTGCCTGGCAGCTCCATCCTCATCATCCTTCTACCAATATACTCACTATCTCTCCTCTGGACATGTCCAAACCATCAAAGTCTGCTCTCTCTAACTTTGTCTCCAAAACATCTAACCTTGGCTGTCCCTCTGATGAGCTAATTTCTAATTTTATCCAACCTGGTCACTCCTAGAGTGAACCTCAACATATTCATTTCCGCCACCTCCAGTTCTGCTTCCTGTTGTCTCTTCAGTGCCACTGTCTCTAATCCGTACATCATGGCTGGCCTCACCACTGTCTTATAGACTTTACCCTTCATCCTAGCAGAGACTATTCTGTCACATAACACACCTGACACCTTCCTCCACCCGTTCCAACCTGCTTGGACCAGTTTCTTCACTTCCTTACCACACTCACCGTTGCTCTGGACTGTTGACCCCAAGTATTTGAAGCCCTCCACCCTTGCTAGCTCTTCTCCCTGTAGCCTCACTCTTACCCCTCCAGCCCTCTCATTCATGCACATAAATTCTGTCTTACTTCGGCTAATCGTCATTCCTCTCCTTTCCAGTGCATGCCTCCATCTTTCGAACTGTTCATCCACCTGCTCCCTGCTTTCACTGCAGATCACAATGTCATCTGCAAACATCATGGTCCACGGGGATTCCAGTCTAACATCATCTGTCAGCCTATCCATCACTGCTGCAAACAGGAAGAGGCTCAGGGCTGATCCCTGATGCAGTCCCACCTCCACCTTAAACTTCTCTGTAACACAGACAGCACACCTCACCACTGTTCAGCTGCCCTCATACATGTCCTGTATTATTCTAACATACTTCTCTGTCACCTCTCTGGTACTCTGTCATAGGCTTTCTCGAGATCCACAAAGACACAATGTAGCTCTTTCTGACCTCTATACTTTTCCATCAACATTGTCAAGGCAAATAATGCATCTGTGGTACTTTTTCTAGGCATGAAACCATACTGTTGCTTGCAAATACTAACTTCTTTCCTGAGTCTAGCCTCCACTACTCTTTCCCATAACTTCATTGTGTGGCTCATCAACTTTAGCTCCTTCCGGAATTTCTCTTTCGCCTCTTGGTCACATCCTACCTGTGGGGCATAGCTGCTAATCACATTATACATAACACCCTCAATTTCAAGTTTCAGCCTCATCACTCATTCTGATACTCTTTTCACCTCCAAGACATTCTTAGCTTACTCTTCCTTTAAAATAACCCCTACTCTATTTTGCTTCCCATGTATACCATGGTAAAATAATTTAAAGCCTGCCTCCTAAACTTATAGCCTTATTGCCTTTCCACTTGGTCTCCTGGACACACAATATATCAACCTTTCTCCTAATCATCATGTCAACCAACTCCCGAGATTTTCCTGTCATAGTCCCGACATTCAAAGTCCCCACATTCAATTCTAGGCTCTGTGCTTCCCTCTTCTCTTTCTGCCTAAGAACTTGCTTTCCACCTCTCCTTCGTCTTTGACCTACAGTAACTGAATTTCCACAGGTGCCCTGCAGGTTAACAGTGCCGGGGGGCGGACGTTGTTAACCCAAGCCACGACCGATCCGGTATGTAATTCTTTGGATGAACGCTCATATTGGTTTGGCAAATTTTTAAGCCGGATGCTCTTCCTGACGCATACCTCTGCGTTTATCCGGGCTTGGGACCGGCCTACAGTTTGCACTGGCTTGTGCCCCCCATTGGGCTGCATTACCTGATTTGCATAGACTATGCCCAGTGGATTCCCTTGAATCGCATATGCTGTCAGATTCGCATCCGTTTGCAGTGAGTTTGTGTTAGCATCTTGAAAATGCTCCAGTTGTTCCTCTTGCACGTCTGTCACGTCCTACACAAAACCAGTCATACTTATTCGCCCTTTGATGTGGGAGTGCTGACTCATCATTCCTCCTCCAATGGTGGATATCAGTAACAGTACTCACGTGTACTTTGACTGCACACTTTGCATCTTTCCATCTGAGGTATAAAATATCTTGGTCCCTCTGTGGCTAATTAGAAGCTGTTGTCTTTTTAAACAAAACCATCTTTCAGATAATGAGGGAGATCGGACTGAATTGTGGTCAGAATGAGCTGGGAATCCCTGACAAAGGAGAAAGACGAGCTATCGCTCTGTCAGATCTATCTAAAGAAAATTATATCTCAATCATTCCTACCTCAGGAGGATCACTCACGTGTAAAACAAAACAACAACAACAACAACAAAAACAGCAAGAATAAAAACACCAAGCAAATTTATTGAATGTACCTCCTGCTTTTGCTCACTTTCTACCTTCAAAATCTCCATGTTCTCTTTTTATATTCATGATGGAGATGAAAGACTTATGGCATTAATGAAATTTTGGTATTCATACCCTGGGACCTGATTACATCTATACACTATCTCATTGGATAATGTTTGTAACACTACTTTAACACTAAATTATTCTGATGTTGGTTAGAGCGTCTGCCTCACAGTTCTGAGGTCCGGGGTTCAATCCCCGGCCCCGCCTGTGTGGAGTTTACATGTTCTCCCCGTGCCTGCGTGGGTTTTCTCCGGCACTCCGGTTTCCTCCCACATACCAAAGACATGCATGGTAGGTTAATTGACAACTCTAAATTGCCCTGAGGTGTGAATGTGTGTGCGATTGGTTGTTTGTTTGTATGTGCCCTGCGATTGGCTGGAAACCAGTTCAGGGTGTACCCCGCCTCCGATGATAGCTGGGATAGGCTCCAGCGCGCCCGCGACCCTAGTGAGAAGAAGCAGCTCAGAAAATGGATGGATGGATGATGTTCATTGCAAATCCAGCCAGACAGTAAAGGATTTTAAGGGACAGACAGAACGACAGAGTGGACAAGGGGACTAGGGGTGAAAACCACAGCAGAACAATAGTGAGCCAATCTAGATCAGTGATTTCCAACCTTTATGGGGCCAAGGCATGTATTTTACAATTGAAAAATCTCACAGCAGACCAACAAACATGTCACAAAAAGTGGATACATTATTGTATGTACTTCCTGCCATCTAAAAGAAGAGTATGTATCTGTTCTGTCTGTCACTATGGCTCACTGCCTTAAATAGATGAACAAAGGTACATTATTTCTTGTAAATGAATAATTGTTTTTTTTTAATTGTATAATTTCCCATGGCACACCTGAAGAGCGCTCACGGCACACTAATGTGCCCCGGCACACTGGTTGAGAATCAGTGGTCTAGATATTTGAACACAAGTAACATTACAAGAGTTATTTGTAGGACATGCAATAACTAACCAAGAGAAACAGATGAGAGGACAGAAAAGGGCAGGACAGGATATGGGAAATGAGCAAGGCAGTGCTACTGTCAAGTGGTGCGGTGGTGTTCTTTTTTTTTGTCTAAACACCTGAAGATAGAACCTGTGAGTTGACATGTTAGTATAACCTGTGATGTCATAAGTGATTCCAGCACACGTAATTCACGTATACACTGTTTTTATCAAACTAATTAGTGAATGAACAACATATCACATGCATGTTAGTCAACTGGTGTACGGAGTTGCTTCGCAGAAACATCGAGGAAGGGTGAGCCCGCCCCCAACCGGAAGATGGGGTGGTGGGGTGGTGGTGGGGGTCGGCTCCCAGCCCCGACGCCCACAGTCCGCCCACCCTGAAGAAGAAGCAGCGAAAACCAACGAAGAAGCGCCGAAAACCAACGAAGAAGAACACGCACGAAGACTGGAAACCAGCACAAATGTGTCAGCACCCGGCCCTTTAATATTGTGATTATGCCAACTTTCTTTCCAGTATCCAGTTGACATGGCCTTGCCATATTCACCAACGAGATTAACCCCTGCCCCCACCCCTCCCCGCCAGGGCACCTGTTCATGTCAATAGACTTACATTTTGCTCCGATGGAAGTGTGGCAACTTGTAGCCGTGTGGTTAAGGCGGCTTTTTCTTTACATTACAGTTCTTTACCTTGTCATCCCTGGGCTGGAACTCGCCCAATGTGCTGCCAGCTGAATAGGTTTCATTAGGCTCCTTATGGCTACATTTTTACACCGTGATGTATCCAATGGAGTCTACTCACTAAACACCTGATTGTTTTAGATCTGTTGTCGACTCCCACTCAGGAGGGGGTGTTGAGAAAATGTGATGTGGGCCCGAGTAGAAAGCGGTAACTTCTTTCTCAATTAAAAAAAAAATACAAATGTCTGAATGTCAGATCTTGACTGGGTGTCTGGCACAACCAGCAACCTGTCTATGGCTAAGCCCATCTTAATCACAGGGTTGAAATGTGCCTGTCATTTTCTGGGTGGGAGGGATGTAAATGGTGGTAGGGGTGTTTGGGTTTCAACATGCTGTTCTTTTCTTCACTCTTTCTTCACACTAATTGGATGCAGAGGGCTTGAATTTGAGAAAAACAGTAAAGCTGAATAAATTAGTTAGCAAATCTCACCAAGTCATTTTAGAATCCATTATATAGACAACGACCTTACACATCCTGTCAAGAACCACAAAATGCAATGCCTTATGAGTATCAGCGGACTACAGGTTTAAGCTTCAGCAGCTTAAAAAAAAAAGTAGCAGTTAGCCTAATAATTGCTGCTTTTTTCCCATGTATGTATGTAAGGTGTTTTGTGTGTCTGCATCAGCTCAGCATGTCTGTTGTATACATGTCATTATGTTACAGAAAGACAGACAAAATACAAACAACAAAGAGTGTTTCTGTTTTTACAGGAAGGCAAAAGCTTTGTAAAAGGGTTACTATGGCGGTCCATCAGGCTTATCACATTAGACGATGAGGTCTGTGATGCTGAAGGAAGAACTTTGTATAACACCAGCTTGGTGAACAACAACTATTTACAGCTAGGAAGTAACAAAGAGAGGACCAATCATTGGGAAGTTCTGAGACGTCCCCAACAACCGCTTTTAAAGCTGATATAAGTCGGCAGTAAAATGAGATTTTACACCAAATTAAGTCTGTTTTTAAAATAATACCCTCCATACTAGAGATATTTATAAACCATTTTGCCCTTTACATTACCTGTGAGTAGATATTCAGTCTCCTTATTGGCCTCTTGTAAAAAGTAGAGAATAGAATTAGCTCGGCTGGGCTCAGGGACCTTTTAGGTTTGAAAAATGTCCGAATCAGAGCTAAACTCACAGTTGAACCAAAATAAATGAATAAAAAAAAATTAACTGCATATCAATCAGATACCACACTATTGAACTTTGTCTTAAGGTTATGAGTGCCTATCTCTAATTTTCTCAATTCTGTTAGTGTACATTTTGAGTCAGGTGTCAGATATTATGCCCGGATCAGACTACAAGACAAATTTGGTCTCTCACTATGGCAATATGTCAGACTGCTGCCATAAAATCTTGCCGTATCTCGGTCAGACACTGGCAACATTAGTCTTACAACAGTCTTACAACAGCTTGTCAAACCCTTTTGATGGGAGGCAGGACCTGCAACCATGCTACCATGCAATACCATGGCATACCATGGTGACATAAACAACAATGATTTTGGCAATGTAAAAACAAAAAAACTAAACACAGGAAAAAATATCTGGTAACATCACCAGGTGGCTCCAAGGGGACGTTTTGGGGTGTTCATTCTTCAAGGAGAGCTCAAGGTAATGTTCATGTACTTTTAATACTGTTAGCAAGCAGGCAAAATAACGTTATGTAGCTAGCTAGTGCTAGCACTAACGTCTGTACGTAAACATGCTGGTGTTCTGTTGATTCATGGTCTAAAGCTTCAGTAAACATGGGTTTGTGCGAAATGAATAAAATGTTGACAACGGCGAGCAAGGTGGGGGCGATGCACCATTTCAAGAGGCAATCCTACTGGTTGACATCAAGGTGCACTGTCAGAGGGTTGTCGTTCATTTCTCAGACTACATATATCCCAAAAAAATCAAACATCGTAGGATAGTAGGGATAAATCGTTGGTCGTGTATTATGTCACATTGCAAGTAGTTTTGTTGTTCCGGACAAAATATGTTGGGCCCGATCTTTGAAATCGCCCGCGATAGCAAATTACAAACATCGGGGCTGAAAAAGCAACGGGTCTCAGGAACACGTCTATCGAATTTATCGAACTACAGTGTCAACATCATTTTAAAAGTCATTATGTCAGGAAACAGTTTCGCGTGTTTGTGGAATTGCACCACACTAAACAGTATTTGGAAAACATCTGTCTATGGAATACAGTGTTCCGCCGCCACTCCGCGCTTCATGTTTTGCGTCTTCAGTGCTTTGCGGGTTTTTCCAAAATATTCATAAAAAAACCCAAAAATTCATAAAAGAAAATGACAAAGATACAGCCATAACAGCAACCATATTGCGGAAAGACGCGTTGTTTCATGTTGATGGACGAGAGAGAAGGTTTCCCTGCATGCCAAACAAAGAGATGAGTTGACTCAGAGGCTTTGTACATGCCTGTACTGTACTGTACATGCCATGGGCACTCATACATGGCGCGTGATTGGTTCCAGGCGCGACATTGACCAATGAGAGCACGAGTGGATTTATTCCGTGAGCTGATTGGCTGCGCATCATCGCAGCCTCACCCAGCATCTTCCCTTGTTGTGTCTCGCCAGTCTCGTCCACACTGTTGACTGTCTCGCATACTGTATCTTAGTGTTGTGTTCGTGATCACTTTTTTTGTTTAAGCGATAACTTTTTTTGATTAGTTAAGCCCTTACAATGCCACCTAAGCACTGTGCCCCTGCAAAAGCTTCCTCCGGGGCGCCTAAAAGGAAGAAGAAGATGATGACCATCAGCGAAAAAGTGAAACTTTTAGATATGAACAAAGAGGGCAGAAGTTATGCATCTGTGGCACGCAATTATGAATGAATCTACAGTGTGGTACATCAAGAAAGAGGAAGCAAACATCCACAAAACTGCTTCAATAAGGAAGCGAAACATGTGGTAACTGCGTAATAAGAGACGGGGGGGTTGTGTTCTTGTACAAGGGAATTTTGAAGCAAAAAAAAAAAACAAAGACAACAACTACCCATAACCATGTTTTTCTCCAAGGTAAAACCCCAGCTACACCATCAATGCCTCCAGCAGAAGAGTCTCCGAGTGAACCTAAAACCTCTACGAGTCAAGTGAGAGCCTCTCCTCAGCCACCAACGCAAGCCTCTTCGCCTCTCTCAGAAGGCAATGTTGATGAATGTTAATTACTGTATAAGGTTTTAGAATTAAATATTTAAGTAAATAAGTGTACTGTTGTAATCTTTGTCTCAAATATGTGAAGTATAAATACTGTTTACATATTTAAAAAATTCTGGTACCCACATACACATACACGAAAATTCCTAGGGGGGGAGGAGCAAATCCTACTTCGCGGTTTTTCACCTTTCGCGGGGGGTTCTGGTCCCCATTAACCGTGAAAAACGAGGGATCACTGTAATACTATTGACCATCAAACAAACGGCCTTTGACAAACTTTTTCACAACACCCTATGACTTTAAAGCTGATTTCTGATAACATTTTCAATATTATGCTCCTATTGTTTTTTAAATAAAAGTTACATTTGTGTCATGTGCGTATATAAAAAAATATTGTAACGAACATAAGTATATTAAAAAAATATTTTTGTTCATTGGATTTTTAGAAGGTGTAAATCAACTTTCTGTTCTCATCAGTGAAAATTCATTGTATTCGCACTTCAATATATGCTGTGACTGAGCCAGATTGGGTCACTTGACTTAAGATTTGCTTAAACAAAGACATGACATGATTTGCTTGAAATTTAGTGGAGACTTGACTTAACTTGCTTGATGTTTTTTTTTTTTCCAACAGTTACTTCCGACTTGCTTGAAACTTGAAGCTTAAGACTTGGGACTTACTTGCTACTCACACATATGTGACCTACTCCCACCTCTGCTTGATACGGGCAGTTTACTGTATGCCCAACTTTAAAGGTGCATGGCCCAAAGCCCGATTTTAATACCATGTCAATTGTGCATTTACTGTACATAGCTGTTTCTCACTCTCTCAGTTGTTTAGGAGCCATACATAAAAATATGAATGCACACATTTGAACCTGTTAGAATCCTTCCCGTCTAAATGTTATGTATTGTTTTGTCGTACTGCACCTTTAATTTTTATCATTCTTTACTGTGTACTAAATTGCTTTAATTATATATATATTTTTAAATCAAACATTAAATATTGATAAAAACACATGCATTATGCCGCCCAGTTGAATTTGAACATTTTCTGCATATTCTGCATGCACATCTAAATCGATATCATGGTGGCTTATTTTGACCACACAAGCATTTGGAGAGCTCTTGCCCTTCAGATCTCACTCCCACCGCGGTACTGCCAAGCCTGCCTGCACTTCACTGGCCCATACAGTGTATTCACTAAGGGAGGTTGCAAGAGACATTGAGGAGAGAGGAAAACGTAATTTAATTAAACACAATGCCACTCCCACCCCTTTTCTCTGCTCCCATCTGTGTCCATTTCTGTTGATTCTACTCTCCCTGCTCTGAGTTTAAGACAGACAAACAAGATGCTCTTCAAAACTTCCTTTAGCAAATGTGAGTGTCATGCTTCAGATTTACAAGCACACTTTATAAAGTAGTTTACTGAAACAATGAGTAACATTAATTAGTTTTGGTTGACTGTGTAGAGAGAATGTACACGGGCAGAATATAAAATTTTTATCATACATTTTTATACAAGTAAATGCAAGTGTGATGAAACTTTCTGAGTTGTGCTTAAAAATGACAATGTTGGAGACTGATCATCCAGTATACTACTAGTAAGTATTTTGCAGTTCATTATGCATGTTTGGCTATTTGTAAATTTCATCTAGAATGATCACAGTGATCAGTTCCTTTTATGTTCATAGTGGTTGTGATAACCACATAGAGAAACCCCACGCAAGCACTGGGAGAACGTGCAAACTCCACACAGGCGGGGGCGGGGATTGAACCCCGTTCCTCAGAGCTGTGAGGCAGACGCTCTAACCACCACGGATCTAATCCACCCCCGGGGCTTTGCCACCGAGGAGCTTTTTAACCACCTTGGTGACCTCAGCCCCAAAGATAGGAGAGCCCACCTCAACACTAGTTGTGCGCCGATGTCATGACTCACTTTGATTGGCCCGTGAAGCCCAATAGAAGACTTTGTGTATGGACATGTGACTTTCTTGTCTCGTTTGATTGGTGAACTTGAGTCAAACATCACTGTGGTAATCACAGTGGATTGGAGCAACGGCACCCAATGTGGAAGTCGAAAACGAAAATTTAAAAATAGATCGCACACGCAATTACTGATAAATGAAAGTAGCGAACGGCATGTAGATGATTGTAACACAGTAAAAGTACCGTTTCTTCTTAACATAAATACTCGAGTAAAAGTAAAATCTATGCTTCATAGAAACTACTCTGACTTGTACGATTTAACCATAATGTTACTTGAGTAAATGTAACGGCGTAAATGTAACACGTTTCTACCCACCTCTGGTCGAGATATGATATTTGCAAAATATTTTACTGTGAGCAGCACAGTGATGACTGGTTAGCACATCTGAATCACAGTTCTGAGCTACTTGGTTCAAATCCGGCCTTGCCTGTGTGGAGTTTGCACGTTCTCTCAGTGCTTGCGTGGGTTTTCTCCGGGTACTCCGGTATTCTCCAACATCCCAAAAACATACATGGTAGATTGATTGAAGACTCTAGATTGCCCGTAGGTGTGAATGTCAGTGTGAAGGGTTGTTTGTTTTTATGTGCCTGCGATTGGCTGGCGACCAGTTCAGGGTGTACCCCGCCTCCCGCCCAAAGATAGCTGGGATAGGCTCTAGCAGCCCGCGATCCTAGTGAGGATAAGTGGGGGGGGGAATGATTGGATGGAAGTAACATTCAATTTACAGGTAAAGTACTTACTTTTATCAATGTCTACGATTCAGTTTACAGTAATAAATGTTTATAACATTTGATTAATAAACTGGTAACAACTTGGCATAAAAACCTGACCAAAACAAGAGAAACTGATGTCAGTTTCAGATTCAGCGATCCAGAATTGTCCTAAATCAGTTGAAAAACATACACAAAGTTTTTTATGGTAACCCAGTGTTATCGGTATATGGATTGATCTGCCCACCAGTACTGTTAGCTTCTAGCAGGTCATATTATTTCTTTCAGATCAAGGCAAGAGTCTTGATCTTAAAGTATACCAGTTAAGCAGTCTATTACGAGTGTGTATATTTGTGCAATATCGATCTATCTGTCTATCTATGATACACTTTAGAATCTTTGGCAGGCCAAAATTTCAAATGCATTCATTGACTGCGTTTATGATGTCTAAATTGTTACTCGAAAGATACACTAATGTACTTCTTGTGGATGGTGTTGCACTCACTTAAAATACAGTATTTGCTATTTTTAGGCTGCCTTTCATTGGGGCATTAACTGGCACCCTTGGAAGACTTAGATGTTTATTTACCAGTGTTATTTTTTTTTAAATTGTTCGTAGACAGACAAACAAATTGACAGAGGAAACTGTCTCTGTCACTGTATTATTGTCTTTCTGTCATCTTTTTTCAAATGTTAGCAAAATACCCACCAGCCGACCCTTAAGAAAAATATAATAAAATAATATAGGGAGATGAGCTAGAGGAGAATTAGACTAGTATTAGTATTAGAATTCTGAGTTGTCCAACTGCTGAACCGCTTGAGGTGAGATGGTCTACAAAACTGTGCATATTGTCAAGTTTACATTGTAATGACTACCTTCTAACGGATACTAACCCCCTTGAGGGATCTCATTTATATAAAACACCTTGTCATTGACTAGAGTGTGTGAGTTTTTGAGCACTCATTGTGGTCAAGAAAAGATCAGGTCATTTTGAATCTTAGATGCACACTAATGTAACCATAAAAAATGTGTCAAATATTTTAACAGTCCTTTTATATTTATGGATTTAGCAGTGTTAATATTCTATTCCAAAAGTCTAAAGACAGAAATGGCACCAGATATGATAGGATAATAATATATTATGCCAATATTTTATTGTAATGTCATGTGATGTAAATGGGATGAGATTAACTTAATTAAATGGGCAGCGTAGTCTAGCAGATGGTGATAGTCCGGTAATTGAGGGGTTACAAGGTCAGATCACTTTAATAGATAATGTGTCCATCTACCTCCATGTTTCGTGTCTGTTTATCCTTGAGAGGGAGAGCAACATTCCTTTCACTTATTTAAATTTTTAGTAGTCTCATTAATCACAAGACAAAGCCTAGATACCAAAAGATTTTCTTTTAAGTGCACAAGTTTTTAAATAGATACATTTGAGATGGGAGTAGTTGAATGACATGAGGTAGATGATTCAGCCTGTTGACTCCTAGTTCTGGCTATCCCAAACGTTTTTGTTGTTGTTGTTTTTTTCCCCCAAGACCCAAATGAGAAATTTGGTAGCACTACCTACCATATATTTGTCTCTGAGACAATACAAGAGCATGAAATGGTTTTATGGTGACATATTATGGAAAGTGTTGTATACACATAACTGGCTGGGTCTCTGGAGTGTCTGTCCACCTACAGAGTGTGAAATTAAATAACCATGTTATGCATGTTAAGTAATAGTCTACTTATGTACAATCAGTGCTAAGTTATCAGGTCTTAGGTGAGGTGGCTAAAGACTCCTATGATGAAAAATATAAGTGGATCAAGGTTTGCCTTGCCCGGACGCGGGTCACCGGGGACCCCCTCTGGAGCCAGGTGGGACTCGACTGCGAGCACCTGGTGGCCGGGCCTGCACCCATGGAGCCTGGCCGGGCACAGCTCAAAAGGGTAACATGCGTGCATCCTCCTTCCATGGGCTCACCACCTGTGGGAGGGGCCATAGGGGTCGGGTGCAGTGCGAGCTGGGCGGTGGCCGAAGGCAGGGACCTTGGCGATCCGATCCCCGGCTACAGAAGCTGGCTCTAGGGACGTGGAATGTCACCTCTCTGGCAGGGAACGAGCCCGAACTGGTGTGTGAGGTCGAGAAGTTCTGACTAGATATAGTCCGACTCGCCTCCACACAGAGCTTGGGCTCTGGTACCAGTCCTCTCGAGAGGGGTTGGACTCTCTTCCACTCTGGAGTTGCCCACGGTGAGAGGCATCAAGCAGGTGGGGGTATACTTATTGCCCCCCGGCTCGGCGCCTGTATGTTTGGGTTCACCCCGGTGGATGAGAGGGTAGCCTCCCTCCGCCTTCGGGTGTGAGGACGGGTCCTGACTGTTGGTTTTGCCTATGCACCAAACAGCAGTTCAGAGTACCCACCCTTTTTGGAGTCCTTGGAGTGGGTGCTGGAGAGCAATTCCGCTGGGGACTCCATCGTTCTGCTGGTGGGCTTCAATGCTCACGTGGGCAATGCCAGTGAGACCTGGAAGGGCGTGATTCGGAGCGGTGTTCTGTTATTGGACTTCTGTGCTCATCAGGGATTGTCCATAACGAACACCAGGTTCAAGCATAAGGGTGTCTACAAGTGCACTTGGCACTCTAGGTCGCAGTTCGATGATCGACTTTGTGGTCGTGTCATCGGACTTGCGGCCGCATGTCTTGGACACTCGGGTGAAGAGAGGGGCGGAGCTGTCAACTGATCACCACCTGGTAGTCATCGAGCTGAAGGAGTCCTATCGGGCCTTTTTGGCCGATGGGACTCCTGAGGCAGCTGATGGGTACTGGCTGGCCAAGCAGAATGCAGGTTTGGTTGTCGCTGAAGCAAAAACTCGGGTATGGGAGGAGTTCGGTGAGGCCATGGAGAAAGAATTCCGGACAGCTTTGAGGAAATTCTGGTCCACCATCCGGCGTCTCCGGAGGGGGAAGTAGTGCACCATCAACACTGTGTATAGAGGGGATGGGGCGCTCCTGACCTCGACTCGGGACGTTGTGAGTCGGTGGCCAGAATACTTCCTCAATTCCTACTCAATTCCACCTACACGCCTTCCCAAGAGGAAGCAGAGTCTGGGTTCTCTGAGGTGGGCTCTTCTATCTCTGGGGTTGAGGTCACTGAGGTGGTTCAAAAACTCCTCGGTGACAGGCCCCAGGGATGGATGAGATTCGCCCTGAGTTCTTAAAGGCTCTGGATGTTGTGGGGCTGTCCCGGTTGACACGCCTCTGCAACATCGCATGGACATCAGGGACAGTGCCTCTGGATTGGCAGACTGGGGTGGTGGTCCCCCTTTTTAAGAAGGGGTACCGGAGGGTGTGTTCCAGCTACAGGGGCTCACACTCCTCAGCCTTCCCGATTCTGTTCATAACCTTTATGGACAGAATTTCTCGGCGCAGCTGAGGCGTAGAAGGGGTCCGGTTTGGTGGCCTCAGTATTGCATCTTTGCTTTTTGCAGATTATGTGTTTCTGTTGGCTTCATCAAGATGTGATCTCCAACTCTTAATGGAGCGGTTTGCAGCAGAGTGTGAAGCGGCTGGGATGAAAATCAGCACCTGCAGATCTCATCCAAATCCATGGTCCTCAGTGGGAAAAGGGTGGTGTGCCCTCTCCAGGTCGGGGATGAGATCCTGCCCCAAATGGAGGAATTCAAGTATCTTGGGGTCTTGTTCACGAGTGAGGGAAGAAGGGAACGGGAGATCGACAGGCGGATCGGTGCAGCTTTACCGAAGACTGCTAGGATAGGCTTCAGCTTCTTCGTCACCCCAAAGGGATGTAGCGGAAGTGGTAAAAAAAAAAAAAAAAAGATGGATTTTTTTCAAAACCCTTAGGTTAGTCTGGGTATAGGAGCTGTAAATCTCTCATATTTAATGCCACAAAGTTTCACCTCAAGCTTCAGGTCAGACTCAACCTACCTCTGAGGATAATGAATGTATATATATATACAATATACAATAGTAGCAACAATATTTTACTCCAGCCCTGTGTTAGAGTTAAGGACCAGCCATAGTCAGAGAGATGGATCAATATTGCCAAGCTGACTGGACGTTATTCAGAATTATGCTATTTGTAAAATGTAGGCATAAAGAAATCACAAAACATTTTTTTTCTTTGTCATCCTTTTGCATAATGCCAGTGTTTTATGAGAGTCTGACATTGCAGCCATGTTACACAAAGCCAAGAGATTGAGTCGTTCAAGTTTGTGACAAGAATAAATGTATAGAAAGACCAAAATGATGCTAATTCCTGATGATCTGCTATCTGCACTTTAATAAGATTGTTACTTCAATGCATAGGTTTGACACACACTTTTTCCTTTCACTCTTTTACAGACAGCTACCAGCTGATGTCTTTACAGACATCAGCTACCAGCGCAAAACTGGATCACATCCAGTAAGAAACTGGTTTATGATCTGCCCATGTCATAAAGTCCTTTCAGAGATTACAAGGATGTCTTATTGTATACAATCACAAGGTATTAATTATAATACATTGAGTATGTCTTTTCTTATTCATTACAAAGGGGATCTATGTATATTATCATTATCCCACTGCTTTGTATTGTGTGTGCATTTATAATTCATTGGTGTATTCCTTAAAGTTGTCAGCAAAACCTTACAAACCTCAATTTACACTTAATTTCATTATTTTCTACTAACTGATTGAATTGTAGATTTTGTGGCAGTCCAATTAGATTTAAGGTTTGAAGGGAATATAAAGGGCACAGGCTTTGTTTGATGTATTATTGAAGGGAAATTAGTGGCAGTATGTTTCGTCAAGTGTTACTGGCTATTTCTCCAACCATCTGTTGTCTTTGAAGGAAATATCCCATGCTAAATTTAAACTCAGACACTGGTTTGAAGATAGAAAACCAAACTTTTCCTGATCTAGTAAGAGTGTTATTCAACTAATCAACGACAAACAATGTTTGTTACAAACAACTTCAGTACACACTATTTTCCTCTTGCCATTTTCTACAATGTGACAACTTGCATAATAGCTACAGTGCATAATAGCTACAGTGGATACACACTTATTGAAAAATAAATGTAAAAAGTTTTAGGAGGTATTTCAATATGTGTTTATTAAGGGTGAAACAGTAGTAGTGTACAGTTGTAGTCAACACACCCCTGCCAAAAATGAAAGTGACACTGACCTATTACGATTGTCCAGACGTTCAGACTATCAAAGAAACCTGGGATTTCCATAAACTACATTAAATTTATTAACTAGATCAGTCATTCTCAACTGGTGGGTTGGTAAAAAAATAAAAATTCCATGTATTCCTTTTCTGAACCAGTGAACGAGACTACCCACATCATAGCTCAATTTGGGTAGTAAACCATGGAGTGCCCTTGAAAAAAAAAAACACAGGAAGGATGGGAAGTAGGTCCATAAGAATGTCTAATATTGAAAAATTTGTTTGTGCTGCAACGCCAAATTCCTTAATTATAAAACTCTCCACCAATGGGTACATGTCCTCCTTGCTGCCTTTTTTTGATTTATTTTTTATTTCCTTTATCCACTATTGCTTATCAAATGATGCAAATTTAGACTAATAAAGTTTTCTAGTTTATTCTAATCTAATTTAACCAACTGAAGCCACTTTACTCACTCAAACCCATTATTCAGCCTGTTCCATCCTTTACCACATCACATATGTTGCCCTATACATTCAGTACAGACAGACTCCTTTTCTCTTTTTCCATTTCTACATGCATTGACCAAGCTCAGTGTTCATGGTGTCTAACCTGTAAAAGTCCACCAAAGTAGCTTATGAAAGCAACCTCCACATACTGTGGTGAAGGAAAATTTTTTTTTCCTTGTCTGCAGCCCCTGCAAACATGGCATTGTTCCATAAGAAAGGGGCCTACTACAAAAAAAGAATATTATGGATTTGAATACTTGATAACTACGTACAAACTATGTTGTACGTATTGACAAAAAACACCTGAGTGGAGCTGATAAATAACAGAGGGTAAAGAAATTCTTGAAAGAGGAACTATAAACACAAACCAAGTGCAGAAAGCACTGGATAATGTAATAAACTTGAAGTTGCTCAGACATGATCTTTCTTATTAGAGACCTCTTATGACATCAATTTCCTGCTCTTGTCTCCGCATTTAGCCTTTTCAAAGTCTTTTTAAATAAATCATTATGCACAACTTCACAAGGGACCTGTCTTGAAATGGCCTAACAGAGAACTGCATTAATGCCACTTCCACTTTACTGGGTCACCGGAAAGAAATGAGACGATGATTGGTCATTTGAACTTCACTTCCAAGTATTTAGAAAAAAAAAGCTGATAGTCATAATTGCAAAAATAGTCTCACTCTGCAGTTCTTTAAACAACCGTTTCTATCATCTCAACTCTGCACCAATAGGGTTGCGGTATCTTAATGGACAGAAAGTAATTTCCTTGATTCTATCAGACTTCCTGAAAATGAAAAATGTGATATGAAAGTGACAACTCGCACCTCCACACCTCTGAAATCTCTATCAACGAAGTGTTTGTAATAATTAAGAGATTATGATTTTTAATACCACCAATTACTCTGGTGGGGAAATCTACAAATGATTGGATTATATGGACATTGGTAGTGACGTGGTTTTCATAGCTTTATGCACTTGCCTCAGGCTCAATTTCTGGACATTGCCCCATTCACTGTAGCCCTACTTTAGCAGGGATACACTCCAGTGTTTCTTGAGCAAGATAAGCCATCTATCTTGTAGCTTTTAATGATGTAATTTTTGCTGAAACTGACAGTGTTTCTTTGGCTACTTGACTGACTCCGAACAGTTGAACTATTGAGTGAAAAATTTGAGCGTGATAGCCGATGTGAAAAGTTACCTCAAGTTTCCTCACAAAGAAGCACCAAATGCTCACTAAATATTGATCAAACCTGAAAGACTAAAGTTGCTCCTGAGTGATGCCTTGCCATAGCTCTCCAATCATTCATTTGTAATGTTAAGCCATGTACTGCAGGCGCGACAGCTACTGCCATCTGGTCAGCCTGTCTGCTCCTCTCCTCTGCTGTCACTCACTCCTGCCCCCACAAGTGTCACTCAGCAGCCTGGTGGGGGCTGTGCTTGTGAAGCAGACATTTGCATCCTAAACTCTAATTACTGAGGTTAACATTGGACTGTCACAGTGCAAATACTTCAAGGGTTCTCAATTAAAGCCTCACTCAGTGGGGCAGCTTCACTGAATGTTAAGCCGCACCATGAAGTGGTACTGTACATTTTATATTCACTTTGGAAAATGTAAATATAAAACCAGAACCTTCACACCAGATGGTTTGTTTCATGGAATACTTACTTTCACAAATATATATGGGAAAGGGTTGATAGAAACCGTTTGGACATGGACAAAAACTTTTAGAAAAACTTGAAAAGTGATTGAGTGAAACATAGTTGTGTGATTTCCCGTGAGATGTCAGAGCATCTCACGAGACCTCACTTTATTCTACATCAGAGGATTAACTCTGTATGTCAAAAAAGGCTGTTTGGTGAACAATGTGAGGACAGAATAGCAGGGGTAAATATAAAAATTAAAAATAAGTGTTTTGGCAACTGCTTTTTCCGGAAGGAAAAACGGTTGCAAAATGCGTTAGCGTACTCTCTTTCTGTGTTGTGACAAAATCTGCGACACCCCCCCCCCCCCCACACCCCAAAAGAAATTAATAAAAAAATTAAACCAGGATATAAACAGGGTAATATAGATGGTTTTAATAATAATAGTAATAATAAAATTGGATTTTGCATTTGTTGGACAATGACATTTCAGAATAGTAAAAGGAGTAAGATATTCGATTCTGATTTACTAGTCATTCGTTACTGTCAATGCGAATAGCAAATAGGGAGTTAAAGGGCGAGTCCGAGCTAAAAGTATAGAAATCATTATGTAACACATGATGTCAGCAGTCAAATCAACATGAAGTTGACAGAAAATGTGTCTGCTAATTTAACAACAGATGAAACCAAACTAGTTGGGAGATTGTTCATAATGCAGCAAGATAATGAGGCAAACAACTCGAAATAATAGCCGAATTTTTTAATCTCGTCTCGTCAAAGTGTCTTTGAGTGCCTTGAAAAGTGCTATATAAGTGGTATTATTATTTGTTATTCATCTTTGGATGCCAAGCCCAGATGTTTTCAGTCTCCAGCAAAAATGTGCCTCACTGTTCCAAAGCTGTTTTTTTGGGGGGGTCTGTGTATTTATAACGGATGGTATTTGCATATCCTTCTGTGGTCTGCCTCTCTGTATCGATCGGCAATGGTTCCATTTTCTTTTTTATTGTACTTTTTCTTAAAAAGCAACAACTATTTGTTTTTAGGGGTGCACCTTTATAAGGTTTATGCAGAATGGTGTTCAAAAATAATTATGGCAATGATTTAAGAAAAGAATAATGGTGTCTTCCCATGGAGTGTAAGCATTTGCATGCACGCATTTGTGTGTCCATCTGTGTGCAGCTCTGCAAGTGTGTCCTGGTCCCACTTCCCCCATCTGTCCCTTCTGCCTTGATGTCCAAATAGTCTTGTAATGTGCTGGCCAATAAAGCAATGATTATTATATCGCTGCAGTATTAGCTTCTATCACTGCCTGGCTGAAGATCAGTAATTGTTGTCTGTGCAGAGGAAATGGGAAAGGAAATTTCTTCTGCCTTCACAAAGAAATCGTTTCTTTGTTGGTCCTAAGAGAATCTGATAATCCTCACTATGTGTGTGCATCTTAACACTTGCATGAACTCCGCCAACATGAACATGGCCACCCTCACCTAGCTCTCACAGTACCCACCCTACTACTCCGAGAAACTCCTCCATTGTACCACTCATCCATTGTACTTTGAGTCAAAATTTAGTTTTGCATTGACGGCAACATCTATTTAAATACAAATCACTAAATGTTTAGCCTTTATCAATAAAAGGAATACATTTCAGTGTTAACTACCAGTATGAACGTTTACAATAAATAATCAGAGAAGTCTTTACAAATAAAGAAAGCAAATGCACATGCTAAACAGACCTGAATCTTCAAATTTGTCAGAATTCAAGTCATATCGTTACATCAGAAATATGTTAAGTTGCGTTATAAAGTGGCACTGCTTTACTGTATTATGTGGCTTCCCAAATGTTGGGTGTTACTTGGAAGTACCAATTCAAAATGTGGTTAATCTGTTTTGTCTCATCCTTGCATTACTGGTCAACATGTATAAAAGTTCCTGGTAAAGATTTGTGTGTGGTCCGCATTTACAGTATATTAACTAATGCCCCCCAAAAAAGAAAAACATTAATAGTTAATACAATGAATATATTCTATTGTCTATAAGATGTTTCTTTGGCACCATGTTTCACCTCACTGCAGTATTTCCTATTCTTTTCCAGGGTTATTGTAGTCTGTCTCGGTGATAACTCCCCTTGGGAACGTGAAAGAAATGTGTCATGAAGCTAACGACTCTTGTTTTATGTGTCGAAAACAAAGGTAATTTGAATTCTGCTGCTCACAAAAAGAGTTAAGGCTCAGTGTCATATTAAATGACTCGCTTCCACTTAAAAGCTTTTCTGACTGGCAGATCTGTCCTCGCATTTCAGGCACATAATAAATTTGACATAATGTTGAATTATTTACTCTACACTTACTCTTCTAAACGAAAAACGGACAGCTGGTGCAAGGCTGTGACATAAATGACTGGAGTAACAAAAATACACTTGGTTATTATTGCTCTGATATTAGGGAAATTCTAACATTGATCATGCAGGAAGGAGAAGGAATTACATAAAGACTATATCAGTAAACTATTTGAGGTGCTTCATGGGGTTTGCTAGACTCAAATTGAAGCAGAGGTGATACCATTCTGATCATTCGCACATATGCTGAATCAAACACTTTTTTTTAATGTATATTTTATTTATTTATTTTACATATATTTTATTTTTTATTTTTAAAACACAGACCATGACTGCAAGCCTACTAAAATGTATCTAACCTGACTATTCTCACCCCTTATTGTTGAAAAAAAAACATCCAGACTTGCAATATAGGTGACAATTATACCGCAAATAACACGTAAGTAGTTCAATGAGGAAATGTCCTTGCCTTCTGCCCTTGCGTCACAGGCTGACGTGTCGTTTTAGACCAAAATGTGGGTGGCCAAAACCTCGCTGAAAATCAAATGTCCAGAAAAAAAGCCTAAATTACAATTGAGTCAATTTTGGGGCAAATCTTTCTGTAGACATTGTTTTTAAGTCCAGAAATATGGAGTAAGTGCCAATGTTCACAACATTAGAGAGAAGAATACTTACACAACACAGTAAACAATGGAGGATCTAGCATTTTTCAATGACAATTCTCATTGTGTAATGGACAGCCTGCAGTGTGCCTAACGCCATCCTTTATGTTCTGTTCCACTTGCCTGATTACTTCGGCACAGGCCTCCATTCAAGCTAGCACTACCACTGAATATACTTGAAGTAACCAGATGCACTTTTTGTTTTTGAGTTTATAAATAGCTACTAAAGAAAAAAACTGGGATAAAATAGTCACTTGTTTAGATTACGCAAACTTTTACCTCCATTGTAGTCCAAATTTCAAGTGTATTTAGTTGTGGACATAGTTGTGGACCATAAACCATAATAAATGTGAGAGTTAAAAAAAAAAAAACTGAATAATGTCTTTATTACGGCATTAGTTCAAATTTGCATGTAGCAATGACTTGTGGGAACTGCGGGGCTTTACTGTCATTATGTTAGCGGCGAGTTCAAACTGCAGCGTCCCTACTGTTGCCCAACCTTGCTGATTTTCGCTGTTCGGCTACTAAGGTGGAATGCTTGTTTGCACCACCCCAGCTAACCTACAAGCTACATCTAATACGGCTAAATACGATGCTGAGCCATGGAGGCAAACGTGGCTAAATCTGTTGTCAACACAGCAAAAGTAACTAATTATTGCCTCCATGACAGCGAATAAACTACATTTTGAGAACTATCGTTATCACGGAGGGAGGATAAGACGGGAGACAGACGGCGGGTAAGCCAATTGCTAAGATATCGTAACATGAAGTCGTAAAACGCCGAAATAAGTGATGAGGTGGTATAGTACACTTGTCACATCAAACACTGAAATATACGATAACGCTAGACAGCTACTTAAACACAGTGACCAGAAACCATAAATGAACTGCTGATACGTCTCTTGAGAAAATGGGCCTAAAAATGTAGAATTACATTAATATAATAAATATTTAGAGTATAAGATAACCTTTATTAGTCCGACAATGGGGAATTTGCATCATTTCAGCAGCAATCGTGGATACAGGAAATACAAAAAGAGCATGCGAGAGAACACATATGGCTGCAAATGTGTCAACCAGTACAAGGTTGATGCAATGAATACAGTCATATAACAAATATTGAAGCCTGGGTATTTTAACAATTACAATTGTAGAGAAATTATTATGTTCTGAAATTGAACAGTATGCAGAATTATTTTTATCCGACTTCATAACATACAGCAATAATTGTCCCATGGTAATATTCCAGACATAATTTAAAGAATATGGAAGTTCGGACAAATTGCTGTGGAAGTGAATTTCTATAGGTTGGCAGCTCTGCAGTCATAGCCATGAATGCAATTTTACTCATGATTGGCATAGTTTTTAATTAATTTAAAGCGCTAATAAATTCAGTTTGACTGATAATCCCTTTTCGGTGTTTCAGGATCCCCAGTTTCGGTTTTCAGTTTCGGCCAAGAATTTTTATTTTGGTGTGTCGCGTATATTGGCATTTGGATAAAACATAATTTATTTAAGAAATAAATGTTTCGAAGCAGCGACGCCTGTGTTGGTTCCAGTTTAGTGTGGTTTGACCCTTAATGTCATAAATCAAGCTATTTTGTCTCGTAGGGCACCACGTCACTTTTTAGATGTATGAAAAACTCAGGGAAAGCGACGAGAAACCTTTTGTCAGTTTTATAATCTAAATGTTGCCACATGTTATGAAATACGAATTGTAGATGACAGAGGCTTCCTTATTAAACTCAAAACACAACAAGGAGTGGAATTCTATAGAATATTTAATGACATCTACAAGGGATCTATAGGAAAACACACAGAGGCTAACTACCGGAAGAAAATAACACTAATACTGGTGAAAGAAAGAAAAATAGATGCATGAAAAGGGAAATAGAACAGCGTTTTGCTGGAATAAAGTTGAAAACGTGAGCGTTTAATACGTTCAGTTCGGACGAGAGAGAGAGAGCAAAATTGGGATTTTGTTTGAACCTCGTAATTTCCCCGAAATTATTAGGCACTAAAGTTTTTGGGATGTGGGCGGAAACTGGAGTGCCTGGAGAAAACCCACTCAGGCATGTGGAGAACATGCAAACTCCACACAGGCGGAGCCGAGAACCCCGGTCCCCAGAACTGTGAGGCAGATGTGCAAACCAGTCGTCCACCGTTTCGCCTACTTAAATTTAGTCTACAAGTTTTCCATAAAAGTGGTGTAAAATTCAGATCTTAATATAAAATACTCGCAACTTTGTACTCTTTACTCATAGATGAAGCATATAGAATGACTGTTTAAACTTTAGTCTTGGCAAATCAACTGCTGATGGTTCAATCACATTTAATGCTGCTTGGCTTCAAACCAAGACAAACAATTCTCAAAGTCTCGCAGCCGCACCTGTAAAGTTGACACAGACATCAAGGCTTACATTTGGAATATTTCTGCAGAGTTCGTGAAATATCAAAACGGACATTTTATCTTCCTTTAAAACCCTGAATGGAAGCCCATGGGTTGCAGTACTCTCAAACGCCAGCAGGTGGCGCCTTGCATGCATCTTTGAATATTAAGCAAATAGTCTATTGTTGTATTTGCATTCCATTGTCGATCCCAGGTTGGTGTCCCTGGGGAGATTGTCCCACCTTTTGGCTGCTGTCAGTTCAAACGAAGAAAAAGACTCTATGATGGCTGGAGACCAAGATTTCGAGGGGACCTCCTAATTAGGTTATGGTCCAGTAGGCGTCTTCTAGGGGTTGTCTCGCACAGCAGGGCCACTTGGAAGAAAGTAGTTTATCAAGTTGTGGGGGAGTCACTGTGACACCTCAGGTTGCGGGGAGCATGTACGCTTCAGGTGCATCCCTCCAGATTATGATTCAGTCACTGGTTTGAGATGTAACATGTCAGAAAGTAGGCAAACATTCTGATCATTCTATTCCAAAGTAAATCCAGATGTTTGCAAGTGTCTTATTTTTAATAAACACAAAGATAATATTATGTTAAAGATGATTTTCATGAAAAAAATATTAGCTTTTTCCTATGAATGGAAAGTTATGGGACACCATGTATACTGTAATTATTATAGAGTGATTATAGTTTGTGCTGGTGTCAAAATGCACTGCATCATACTGAGAACTGTTTCCAAAATGTTGGTTATGTAATTTAGCTGCACATTCCCAAAGATTATCTGACACAATGTTTTAGATTCTAAAGTGCATAACTATGTATGTTTGGGAAATAAAAAGAAAGTATTTGCAACCATGGATGTCTCATGCAGTGAGTGCCCTATTTTCTCTCTTCTGTTGAGCTGCTGTAACATGCTTACAATGTTCAAATGCAGCTTTAGCATGTCATTTGAATGGCAAACGTCTGATCAGGTTTAATGATAAATAATTTAAAAGTGTGAGAGAATTGTTACAATTTTTAGAATGTGGGTGAAATCCTAGACTGGTTTGTAAGGAGCTCATCCATCAGTACCAGAAAGACGGTTTGTTATTAGCCAATTATTGTAAATGTCAAAGTTCAGCACTCGACCCATGTGGACTTACCTTCACCCTGAACCCTGTAATTCCCCGTTTAATGGAGATGGGTGACTTCAGAAATTTGTTGTCATGCTGTAAATGCTGCTATGACCTTTCCTCGCATCAGCGTGGCCTCTCCTCCCTCGTGCATTCATTCTGCGAATGCAGAACCTCAGCACGATGATGGTGTCGCACCCAAGGGAGCTTGTAGACAACAGTATGATATAAGCCAATGAGACTCCTGCTGACAGGAAAACATGCATTGTGTCTGCAACATCACGTTTCTCCTTGTTGCTACTGCGTTTACTCAATCCATCTCACTGTCCTATGCCTCACATGATCCACACATGGTGGCATCCACCACAGCCTTTTTTGGGTTCGTTGCAGATTTTACATTTAGTGGCACACATTTTATTATCTACGCACTGATTTTTTTGGGCAGGGGGAAACCGGTACAAGTACTGTTTTTGTGCAAACATGGCCAGGCTATAGGTTTCTTCTTTTTTGTCATTGTTCATTTTTTAGTTGAAAGTTTCAATTTGAAGAGCATCCATACATCCATTTTCTGAGCCGCTTATCCTCACAAGGGTCGCGGGACCCCTGGAGCCTATCCCAGCTATAAACGGGCAGGAGGCAGGGTACACCCTGAACTGGTTGCCAGCCAATCGCAGGGCACATAGAAACAAACAAACATTCACACTCACATTCACAACTACGGGCAATTTAGAGTCTTCAATTAACCTACCATGCATGTTTTTTGGGATGTGGGAGGAAACCGGAGTGCCCGGAGAAAACCCACGCAGGCACAGGGAGAACATGCAGCCTCCACACAGGCGAGGCCGGGGCAACCTAGAACACCGTGGAGGAGCACAATGATGGTAAAGACCTCCAAATCAAAGTGGAGGAAAGCAGAACGTAAGTGGAGAAAAACTAAACTCCAAATTGACTGACCTCTACAGACAAAGTCTTTGTAATTTTAACCAAGAGTTAGTCAGGGCTAGACAGCAACATTTTTCTGAAATAATCAGTAAGAACTTCAACAAACTTGCACTCTGTTTGCTGTGGTTGACAAGCTCACAAGCTCACAACCCCAGAATCAGATAGCTCCAGAACTCCTAACAGCAGATAAATGCAATGAATTTGCTTGGTTATTTTAATGAAAAAATACAATCCATCAGGTTAAATATTAGCACAAATCAGCAAAATGATAAAATGATACTACATCTGAAGCCAACCAGGAAAAACTCTATTACCATGTCAGAATTTGATACAGTTGACCAAAAAACTGTGGAGAAAACGTAGTTGCTGAAACTTTCAACGAGCTGTCTTGCTTCAATACCATCTGACTTTTTCAATGCTATTGCGAAGTCTGTACTAGCTGATTTGCAGCAAATAATCAATTGCTCACTTCAGTCAGGCGAGTTTCCTAAAGCTGTTAAAGTAGCTGCCATAAGCCTCTTCTAAAAAATAGAACAATGGACGCTTCCATGTTAGCAAGCTATAGACCCATCTCAAATCTCCCTTTCATCACCAATATTGTTGAGAAAGTTATTTTTAATCAGCTCAGCAATTTCTTGAACTTAAATGGACTTTTTGACAAATTTCAATCAGAGTTCCGAACTCATCACAGTATAGAATCTGCTCTTATCAAAGTGCTCGGGAAAGGTGTCAATTCTGGTCTTGTTGGACCTCAGTGTGGCTTTTGATACGGTAGATCATAATATACTGCTGAACAGGTTGGAAACGTGGGAAGGACGAAATGGAACAGTCCCTAACTGGTTCAGGTCCTACCCGGAGCAAAGGAGTTATTTTGTAACCATTGGAAGTGTTCAATCTCATCGAATGGCAATGACCTATGGGGTCCCTCAAGGGTCAGTTCTTGGACTCCTCCTGTTCAGCCTGTATATGCTACCGTTAGGTCAAATTCTTCAGAACGTTAATTTTGACTATCATAGCTATTCAGATGACACGCAGTTATATCTAGCAGTGTCTCCAGATGACTGCAGTTCAATTGAGGTGTTGTGTCACTGTCTAAAACATATATCTGGATGAGCCAAAATTTTCTTCAATAAAACCACAACAAAACTGAGATAATTGTTTTTGGCAATAAAGAAAAGAGGACTGCTGTTAGTAAATATCCGGAGTCACTCTCTTTAAAAACCAAAGACCAAGTCTGAAACCTTGAGGTTCTGATCGATTCCGACCTGACTTTCAACAGTCATATCAAATCAATTACTAAAATTGCCTTCTACAATCTGAAGAACATATCCACAGTGAAGGCTTGCATTTGCAGACCAGGAGAAGCTCATCAATGGTTTTATCTCAAGTAGACTTGACTATTGTAATGGTCTTCTGACTGGACTCCCTAAAAAGAGCATTAAACAGCTGCAGCTCATTCAGAATGCTGCAGCTCGGGTTCTGACCAGAACAAAGAGGTCAAAGCATATTCCTCCAATTCTAAAGTCTTTACACTGGCTTCCAGTTAGCTTTAGAATAGATTTTAAAATTCTGCTACTGGTCTATAAATCACTAAATGGTTTAGGTCCTGAACACATGAATGAAATGCTAATGGCATATTAACCCAGTAGGGCTCTGCGATCGACAGACTCAGGTCAAATAGTGGAGCACAGAGTCCAAAGCAAACATGGTGAAGCAGCATTTAGCTATTATGCTGCACACAAATGGAATAAGGTGCCAACAGAAGTGATGTCAGTCCCAAGTGTGCATGTTTTTAAGTCCAGGTTAAAAACTCTTATATATTCCCATGCTTTTTAGAACATTTTCACTTTTAAATGATATTTCTTGCACTGTACACTGTTTTAATTGTATTTGTATTTTATTTATTTCCCCTCTTTGTTTTAAACGTTTATAAGCTATTTTTCTTTGTTTTGAAATGTTTTTTATCATGTAAAGCACATTGAGTTACCTTGTGTATGAAATGCGCTATAGAAACAAATTTGCTTTGCTTAAAATGGTAATCACTAGTGCGCTAATGCTAATCGCGAATGCTAACCATTTAGCAAAGGCTAATTTTGCTGTCTTAAATTCTGGGTTAATATCCTACTATACACTCAGTACCAACATAACATATGCAGTTTATGGATAGAAGTCCAGCCCTCATAAATGAGAATAAAATGCATGTTAGTATTAAAAAAATACAAATAAAATAGATTATTATTATTATTATTATTTTATTTATTTTTTTACTCGAGTACTCGACGAAATATCCATGTATAGGATTATGAATTCTTAAAAAGATTAGATAGTGACAGCCCTAGTCAGTGGTAGGGAACCTCCGCAGCAAGATTTTTTGTCTCTATAAATAACTGCAGTAGATAATACAGGCATCACATGCTATTTCATATTATAGTTTACCAAAGCTACCTTTGCACAGCAATAGGGTAAACATGCACAAGCATCAACTAAAATTATTTATTTATACTTTAATTAATTTAATCTGGCAATATACTTCCTTTTTGCTTGATAAAAAGCCAAAAAGAAAGGCTATAAAAAACTATTTGTTCATCATTTCATAGTACATTTTGAATCCCATTTATGTAATTTCTTAGATGGAACGACGCATGCTTTTTCTTTCCAAGTCCTGGAACATTTGCACAATTAGGGAGCCAAGCAATCTGTTGGTGTTCTTCAGTTATGGGATGGCAACATAACACTGTCCTCCTGCAACCTGCAGTCCTCTTTTTATTTTTGCTAAACTGTTTCCCTCCCACTTTTCTCCTCTTCCCTCAGTTGACTTTGCCTCCATCGCTGCTCACAGCAGCTCTCATTTTGTTTGTTAGATTATCAATTCGCCAAGAATGCTGAAAAGAGGCCCATAAGGTGCCTTTGAAGATGTATCACCACAGCAGCTTATGTTTCGTTATCCACTGTCGGTCCACTTCCACATCTTCAAGAAATTTTTCCACGTCATTTGCAGCCCTCCCGCGTCACCTTCTCCCTCCCCATCGATCAGCTCTCTGCATGTCTGATTGTTAAGGTTTGAGCACCCTCCTTCAGCCTTATTGTCAGTCTACTTCTCTATCTTCACTAAGAGCATGCACATTTGCAGATGGAATACAACTTCTGCCATCTTCTCAAGCACACAACCGGACATGCAATGTCTTTTGATCTAAATGTCAAATTAGCATTTTTACAAAGGAGGCTAACATTCAATTAACATTTGTCTTGTTTGGGAATTATATTTGTTTGTTAGTCAGCTTTTCAACAACTTATCTGTTAGGATTTTCTTTCGGCATATCCATTTACAGTAAAGGTACAGGTCTCAGAATCATCATTATAAGAGAGGAAATAAAAAACAATGAAAAATTATTGATGATGATTACACAATATTGTATTGACTCACAATTACACATTGATGTAACTGGAAAATGAACTTTAAATCGAAAGTGCAAGACACACAAGAACAAAGTCATAGGTTAAATACAAGAGGTTGCATTAAGCCTGGATTTACACTGGATGGTTGAAGTGACAGTTGACATACTTTATGAAGGTGAAAAGGTAAGTGGCACGCTCTTGCTGAGGACCAAAAACATCTATGTATTTTCAGCAGAGAGACTATTTCTTGTGCCAACTTCTGGTGAAGAGGACTTAGTCAAAGTGAGACTTTGCTGTCTTAATTAAGGTATCAGTCGCCTTTACGCGTATTCAATACCAGGAAATAAGGCTGGTATTGGTACTAGCCCATCGCTAGCAGATACCGTCAATTAAAATAATCTTGGGAAGAGTCAGCACACGTGAACTGAATTGTAAAATAATAATAATAATAATAATATCTACTTAAAAAAAACATTCTTAACATTTGAAAATTAACTTGTGGGCTAGCCTGCATGGGCCCTAATCATTACAGCTTTTTAGTCAGCCTCAACAAATGGATTTGTTTAAGTGGCTGCCATACTGTAGACAAACAGCACAGACAAGGAAGCCTGAGAGCAGAGGACAGAAGAGTCCAGATGTGAGAGAGGAAAGGAAGGCAATCTGCTCCTCAGCCGATACTTGCAAAAACACTCCATTGCTGTCCCCAGTCATTGCTCCCATATCTCAATCCATGTACTGTCCTCCTCCTCCCCATACCTTATGTATAGTTCTCAAGTCATCCACGACATGGTCTTGGACTTTGTCTCCTCTCCAGATCCTCTGTTCCCACTTCTCAGCAAAACTACAATCCAGCAACTCTTCTATGCACTCAGTTGCTCCTCACCTCCTTTTTATTCTGCCTTCCTTCATGAGCTCCCTAGCAGTAGCCCAGTAAATGGCTAGTATATTTCTTTCAAAAAAACCAAAAAAACACAAAAACAAAAAACATCAAACTGTCCTGTAAATAACTTACAGTATAGCATCCAACAGATGAAAGTTAAGGTTTTCAAGCTAAATCACAAATGTTCATCACCTTTATGTTAACACAAAGGAAAACATTTTTTTTTATCTATCTAGTCTGCCAACTTATTGAACTGTCATGGACCAGTACAACATCTTCATGGCGTTTGACTTGATGGAGCTTTACTCAGTCCTCTCAAATGTCTTTATTCCCAAATTGGAGACTTTTTAAAGGCTTAGAAAACAAAAGCTGGACAAGATGCTGAGATCTTCGCCAGTGGACAGCACTATCCAACCACTGATGTATGTGATAACTGGCGAAGCACACCTGTTTACTTCCAAGAATCGAAGGATCTATTTTGCAAAAGGAACAGGCCTCCATGGAGTCCATATTTTGTTACGGATATCACTGAACATTGACTCGTTACGGCCGTGACACTGATTGTTCTGGATATTGGAAAAAAAACAAAAAACAGCGTCTGCCATTTCCGACGCGTCCACACTGAACAGCTGATTGGTGCATATTATTTTATTACGCCCCCTGGCTACCAAGCCGCGGAGGCGAAGGCTCTCTTTGTGTCCAATGTCAATGCATTGTAAGTCACTGATCATCGCCTCCATGGTAGCAAATAAGCTACACTTCTTACCATGCTTCTTACTAGAGTCACAAAGGGAGGACGAGGAGTGGATAGGCAAAGACGATGTCAGAGCTATGCTAATTGCTAAGCTATTGTGTCACGCAGTCGCAAAACATCGCAATAAGTGATTTGGTAAAACGATACACTTGTCACATAGGTCTGGCTGGTACCGGGTTTTCGCAGAGAGTAACCAACTTTGAACAACAAAGTCACAGGACAATTAATATGTGTTTAAAGATATAAATATAAAATAATACACGTCCACACAGGACGCTGCGTCTGAACCAGAAAATGATCTAGTACGTGACTGCACATGTCACTTCAGAATATGGGCATGTTAAAAGTATATTATTATTATTAATAAACATTTGTAATATAAGATAACTCCAGCACGCCTGCCACCCAAGTGTGGATAAGTGGTATGGAAAATTGATGGATGGATAACCTTTATTAGTCCCACAATGGGGAAATTTGCATCGTTTGAGCAGCAATTGTGGATATAGGAAATATAAATAAGCAATATAAATAGCATGCAAGAGACAACGTAATTGCATTTCTTCTTTTTACATGTAGTTCTTGTATGCGAACAAGAAGTACATTGCACAAAATACTAGAAAGTACTAGAGCGACTCCAACTACCGGAGACAAATTCCTTATGTGTTTTTTTTTTTTTTTGGACATACTTGGCAAATAAAGATGATTCTGATTCTGATACAAAACCCAAACTATTGTCCATAATAAATTATCCATTTCATTCTGTCAGCAATCTTATTTCTTTGTTTGCAAAATAGAGTGCTGAGTTTTAACTTTGACGTTTGAGATCTGTTTAATCTGCTTCAATAGAATTGGCAAAGGTCAATTAATCCATAGACACATACATTTTTGATGGAAAGTCAAAATCTCATACACTGGTACTTTGATTTAAGCTGCACCTGTGTCCACCATGACAAGATTGATGTAATAAAAACATTCAAATGACAAATATTCATTCATTCATTCATTCATTCATTTCCCGTACCGCTTATCCTCACTAAGGTTGCAGTCGTGCTGGAGCCTATCCATTATTGGTTAAAATCTCGCTCACTGTTCATGCAGTCATTGGCCCCCCCTATCTATGTGAATCATTACATTACTAGTCATCACTTGGAATACCACTAAGTCTTCATGCAGAAGCCGCCATACACACTTCCCGACACTCACTGGTCCTACTGCACTGCTGTATGAAAGCATTGTCGCTGTCCGACAAGTACAGTATACATCACAACAGACACTGACACAATAGTTTACAATAGTAGGCAGGTTTATAAATTCCAGATATACTTATAAGGCTTATAATGGTGAAGCTAATGGGTCGGTAGCGTTCTGTGCAGACACCAAAAATGAACAATTTGAAAGTGGGGTGTGGAGTCAAGAGAGACGGGTCAATGGGGTGGAGAGGCTCTGAGACAGGAGATCATGAACCACTACAAAGGCAAAAGGAAATCCAAATGGAAATGAGTTGCCACTTAAAAACACTCATTTCTCCCACAAGACGAGTTTGAAAGCCAAGCACGTATGAGCAACATGGGGGCGGGGGTAAGGGGAAGGTGTTTAGGGACTAGGTTTAAAACTGCATTTCCTGCAGATCAATACGACTTTGCATAACATCTACAAACTAAATCAATCACAACTAAAATGTATCCCGTGATTCTTTATATTCTATATACGGTACACTGACCAATCCCATTATGACCACTTGCACAATACAGAGTAATTCTGTCATGTAGCTGAATGAGGTATAATGCGGTGCAATTGTAATGATGAATGTACTGTAAATGATGGATTCCAGTGATTCCCAACAAGGGTCCTGTGTGCGAGATCATCGGGGTACCGTGGGAAATTATCCAATTTCACTTAATTTGTGCTAACATTATTAATTACAAATATATGTGTTCATCTATCCATGTAAGCAACTTAAAGTGAAAGGCAGAACAATAAAATGCCCATCAGAAGGTATAATAAACGTGTGTATCCACCTGTTACTGTTCATACAACAGAATAATTCTCAGAATAAGTCTTCCTATAAGTATATAAGCATTGTGTTCAAATAAACAGGCGCAGATTTCACACTAAGTAAATTTTTTTAGTAAATTGAGACATTCATAATTATTTCAGCATGCATATTTTTGTGACATTTTTGTTTGGTGGTGTGCTGTCAGATTTTTCTGATGTAAAATAGATGCCTTGGCTCAATCAAGGTTGGTAAACACTGATGTAAACAACAACATTTTGCGAAAGTAGGGTCATAATCACACTGGACTGCATACATCCATATGTAACCAGTAGTTTTTGAAGCTGTGCTTTTCATTGAAGTAGTGATGACGCACATCAGGATTGCTTCAGGGTTGTAGAAGAAGACGAATCATCTTTATTGTCATGAACATGCATGCTGGCACACGAAAATTGTTCTCTGCATTTTACCCATCACAGTGAATACACACACTTGTTAGTGGAACACACTGGAGCTGAAGGCAGGGGGCAGCTGAAGCGCCCGGGGAGCAGTTCAGGGTATCAGTGTCTTGCTCAAGGATACCACAGCCGTGAGTCCGGGGTATGATGGCGGATGGTCTGGTCGGTGTCTTGAACCTTGCTCCCCCACGACAGCAGGCAATGATCTTAACCATTGGGCCACGGCTGCCCGTACTGTATTCATGCTACAGTACCTGATAAAGTAAGCGCAAAACAAAACCCATCAACGTGCCCCTACACAAATTAAATGACACAGGAAGATATTAAAATACTTAAATAAACTTGTAAATGAAAACAAATAACAGAAATTTCTCCAGCAGTAATCGTACCTACCTCTGAAACGTCGAAAACACTTAACGTTAGCGTAATGTCAGAAAACTTCAATCAATCAAATCTTCACCTGCTACATGAACATAGCATAGGGAAAAATGTTAATACAAGTGAAATGAAAACCTTGTTGTCAATCCACGCCAACTTGGTCATTGCAACACTCCTCTCTCACTAATTGGTAAAGTTGTTTTTGCATGATCATGCTCACACATTAACAAAGCAAAGGAAATAATATCACCATTCTTTTGAGCTGCTGCATAACTGCATGAGGGATCAATAATACCTAATAAAGCTTCTCACACAGAGAAGAAACGTGAGAAAATATATGGAAAAAAGTTACTTTACAAATTGCTGAGCCATGGAAATTGTATTCTCTGCTCCACTAAATGAAAGTAGAATGCATTTTGCTGGATCGAGGCACAGTCCCACAACTAGCCAGCCACATACTTAAAGGCCCTGCACGCACAAATTGGGTCTGCTGTTTGGCTGATTAAACTTCCAAATATGATTGGAGTTATGTTGGGAGTTTGCAAAGGCCACCAAGACTCATTAAAAGGAACATAAAAATGCAATTTTTCTTGCATAAAATAAATGGAGCTGCACCTGCAAACTAAACCAGGCAGGAATCTTTAGCTGAAACAATATGACACACACAATAACTACAAATGTATTGAGACGGCTGTCTATTATACCTACTGTAATGACTGGATCAGGCTACAACACATTTGGTCTTTTGTGATTGAGCTACTATACTGCCATAAAATCTTGCCGTATCTTGATGAGACAATGGCAACACTACACGACATATTACGATACCAGCGTATCCCGTCTTTTACGATCACTGGGCTTTATCTTGCCAAATCCAACACTGTCAGGGCGGCGTGACCAGAAAACGTCTCATCTTTCAGCGCAACCAGATACAACCGTAACCACGGTGACAACATGTAGTGGTCAAACAACGGATGGCTGCAGCAATGTTGGGAAAAAAAGAACAAAAAGAGGAAAAATACATGCGGTGTCACCGGGTGCTCGTGAGATGATGTTTTTGGGCCATCCATTCAAGTAGGGCTTGAGGTATGTTCACATCAGAATCAGAATTATCTTTATTTGCCAAGTATGTCCAAAAAACACACAAGGAATTTGTCTCCGGTAGTTGGAGCCGCTCTAGTACGACAACACATACATTTAATACAAAACAGCTCGCAAGCAGGCAACAAAACGTTATGTAGATTAGCAAGCTAGTGCTAGCACAAACGTCTGTACATCAACATGCCATCATTCTATCAAATCATGCTCTAAAGCTTGATTGGTTTGTGCGTGTGAGCACGTGTTAACAACGGCGACCAAGTATCTTGACAACGGCAAGCACGGAAGGTGATGCACCAGTCACAGAACGCAATCCTATTGGTCGACGTCAAGTTGTGCTGTCAGAGAGTTGTCGTTGATATGTTACACTACACGGAAGATATTAAAAAAATCAAACATGATAGACTTTTCATTTAGGCGTTGTAGGAGTATCATAGGGCTAAATCCTTTGTCGCGCCCGATCTGGGAAATGGCCCGCGATAGCTAATCGGGCCAATATCAGGGCTAAAATCCTGTCGTCTGATCTAGGCATAAGTGAAAATAGAAGAAACTGTTATATTTTTTTTCAACATTGCATTTTGAAGATACAACTACTATTATCTCATTGAATAGGAAGAATGAAGGAAGGGAGAAAGAAAATGGGTGTTCCGTGGAGACTGTGTGGAGGAAAGAGGGAGTGAGAGAAAGTGAGAGGAAATGACATTTGGTAGAGACAGAAAAGAGAGATATGCCAATCGGATGTCTTCATCTTTTTGTCAACCTCAGGTCAAGTGCATTGAAACACTTGACCAATACCGACAGGCAGGAAGGTGAGAAACCTCACACAGGAAGCAGCGATCACTACTCACGACACAACAATTTAAACATAACACCTATATTCACGCTTGTCTTTTTGTTTTAGTATATTCCCAACAGTAAGTAAACTTATTATTGGAGCAGAGGAGAATTATTTTTCCACTGTGAGGTCTTCAGAAGCTCATCCTGGGCTCTTCAGGTCACACACAGTAGACATGCTCTGAAGCAAAATAGGATAAAACCTCTGCCTACCGCACATTACCATAGAGAACAGCAGCTACTTTCATTTAATGAATTAGGCAGGGCCATAGTTTCTTGTTGTTGTTGTTTTTAGCACCATGGCACACTCATAGAAGATTTACATTTTCCTGATTTATTTTTCTTTAAAAATCATTATTGGTTGGCTACATTTAAGTCGAAAAGCAAGAATTTTAGTTTTTCCAAATACTGCTTAAAATGGAGTATGGTGGAAAAAAAACAAAAATCTTGCAAAATATTGTTTTTATCATCTTCCAAAAATAGCTCAATTGACATAAGGCCATCTTGCTCGGCTGAAATCCATTGTGGACTGATGACATTTAAGGTTTGTTCCCTGTAAATACACCAGAAATGTGCAAATGATGAAGTGAAGCAGACTGTTTTATTAAATACATTTCCAAGGTTTGAGGCCATAAAAACTTGCAGGTTGCGTTTAAAAATGTGCGCTTTGTCCCACTCGGTGACAGATTTACGAACTATCCATAAGCAACAACCAAATAGCTCGATGCACTAAGAACGGACTAATTATGTACAGGTATGCGTCTTACACCGTATATGTGAGGTCAAGCCCCAGCTGTCAGTGAAGACAGCCCATCCTACAGAGTTATGATATCTGTACAAGCTGTAGGCACGGGGAGAACATGCAAACTCCACACAGGCGGGCTGGGATTTTAACCCCAGTTCTCAGAACTGTGAGGCAGTGCTAACCAGGCGTCCACCTTGCCACTGATGAATATTTTTCAAACTACTCAATTAACATTGAATATTGTATGACTGAACAGCTTGATTTCTATTTATTAAAATAGTGTGGACATCATTGTTATTTGTGTGGATTTGTTTGGCCTTTTGTGACTACTAATAAGAATTGCTGCAAAATCATATATAAATACTTCTAAAACATGTCACGCATTCTAGAGCTAAGTATGCATCGTTTTCTTTGCAATGCTTTATATACTGTATAATGTATACAGTAGTTGCATTTGGCAAATTTTTTTTCAGTGATCTTATCATTTATCTTATCTTACCTTATCACAAACAAGCCATAGTCATCTGATTGACATCACTGCAGCACCGGATTGTTTTACTGTGATACAATTGTCACAGTCCTTTCTGGTCTGTGATGTTTGTTGCTGTCTAAATTGTGTGTAATTTTATTTAGACAATTTTGCAATTGGTTAACAAAAACACAATCATTATAAACCCAATTTTAAAGTGCATATTTCTGAAAACCATAGTGTTATATTTTACATGTGAATGCAGAGAACGGTCATCTGTGAAAATCGAAGACATGCACGTGCATGTTAAGACTTCTGCCTGGGCATGTCCAAGTAGTAAAAAAAAACAAAAAAACATAAATGCCAGACCACAGTGTTGTTGTTGTGTCTTTACTTAAAGGAGACATTACATTTCTTGTGCCTCACTCTTTCGTAACAGTGGGATGTAAATACAATGTAAATAAAGTGAAAAATGGCTAATTTACAGACACATTTTCAGAAATTGACAGGTCATTAAAGATTTATTTGGTTGTTTAATTTCATACTTGATAGGTGGCCAGGCACTCAAGCGACCCAACTACAAGGTATCACTGTATTTCTATACAAACTTAATTCAATATTACACATTTCCCTTTGAAAGGTTTCTCCAGAAAAGTGCATTTGCTTTTATTGCTTAGTGTACCACTTCCAGCATTTTCTTTTTCATTTTCTGGTGTTTTACTTTGGTTTTTGAAAACAAGTGCAGTACTATTTTGTAATCCAGTACTATTTTGTAATCATTCGACCTGCAATGATATTCCACAGTCCTACTATTGCTAGGAACTGGGTTGGTACTAATTTTACTGATTGACAACAGCCTGTTTGTACATATACTTTAGTATGTCCATGGAAACTACAGGTTAGCTTTGGTGTACAATAACTGCATATAGTTTAGTAGTTCTAAAACTTTTTCACTAAGTAACACGTAAAAGAATACTTTGCTCTCCATGTACCACAATCATGACCAACATTAAAATCTTATCGCCACTGACTGTTTTCTGCTACTTTGTCTCCCGTTTTCTTTTGTGGCATGTCTGTTTTATCAAACAAATGTGACATTTGTTGCCTTTGGATGACAAAATAATGGACACACACGCACACACACACACACACACACACACACACACACACACACACACACACACACACACACACACACACACACACACACACACACACACACACGAGAACCCAGGTGGGCCATCGTGCATATGCAGACGCAAGAAAACAGACCCTTTCTAAAAAAATTTTAATATCATGGAAAAGTTTATTTATTTCCATTATTCCATTCAAAAAGTTAAACTTTCATAGATTATAGATTCAGGGCCCAAAAAGTATTTATTTGTCACGTATGTGGTTAGGGCGAAGGCGAGGAACGCAAGACAAGAACATGGTGGACCGAATTGCAGGGAAGCAGGGAGGCAAGGCAGGAGTGCAGGAGTCTCAAAATAATAATATTTAATCTTTCCAAAAGGGAAAACAAGGATATTGGATAAAGCAAAACTGAACGAAGTCCCACAACAGATAACAACCAAACCAAAGTAACAAAGAAACACTTGAGTATCTAAAACTGGAAACAAACTATGACCTGTGAGTAAGACGTGGAACAGATAGGGAAAATGACACCTGACAATGACATACCACAATGATAAAGACAACTGACGATTATGACATGGCAAAGACATGTGACAACGACAATGAATCGACAAGAACTGAAAGAAACCAGGGAACTAAATACAAACAGATTGACGAGACAACGAGGAACACCTGGACAAGACACGAATGGCTGGAGAGAGCTGATTGGTCGACACAAAGTAGACGAGAACAGGTGGACACAACAACCTAATGAGCACACGACAAACATGGAACACAGGAAAACATGGAACAAAACAAACCACAACCCAAACCAAAGCACAGACCATGACATTATTTGCTTATTTTTACATAATTTGGGCTTCCAGCTCATAAAACCCATGAAATCAGGAATTCAAAAAATTTGAATAATGTGAAGAAATCAGCCCAAATTTTGCAGGCCATAAATGTTTTTAACTGAGTGTCACACACTCATCATCTACTAAACTAAAAGTACCTGAATAGGTTTCCCCAGGTGTCATTAAATTGCTTCAGTTTGGTTTAATTGTCTCAGTTGGGTTCAATATGGGGAAGACTGCAGACTTGACAACTGGCCAGAAGACCATCATTGATATCATCCACACCATAGGTAAGCCACAAATTTTCTTAGGTAAGGAGGCTGGCTCTTAGGTAAGGAGGCTGGCTGTGCTGTGTCCAAGCATATCAATAGAAAGTCTAGTGGAAGGACAAAATGTGGCAGGAGAAGATGCACCAGCAAAAAAATGACACTGTGCTATCAAACAGAGAAGAGTCAAGAATCTAGCAGAGATCCAGAAAGAGTGGAATGAGGCGGGAGTCACAGATTCAAAAACCACCACATTCAGACGCATCCGGGAGATTGGGTACAATTGTTGGGTTATTTGGGTCCAGCCACTTCTGAGCCTGATCCAACATAGGAAGTGTCACAACTGGGCCAAGGAGAAGAAGGATTGGACTGTTGGCAAGTGGTCCCAGATCCTCTTTTCTGATGAAAGTGTGCCTTTCATTTAGGAATCAATGTCCAAGGGTTTGGAAGAAGACGTGTGAAGAACAGAACACAAGCTGCTTGAGGTTCAGTGTGAAATATCCACAGTCAGTCATGATTTGGGGTGCGATGTCCAGTTCAGGTGTTGGTAAACTCTGCTTTCTTCAATCCAAAGTCACTGCAACAGTCTACCAGAATGTTTAAGAGGACTTCATTATTCCTTCTGCTGAGGATCTGTATGGAGATGCAAATTTCATCTTCCAGCAGGACCTGGCCCCTGTCTATACCGCCAGAAGCACCAAAACCTGGTTTGATGCCCATCCCATCACAGTGCTTGACTGGCCAGCCAATTTGCCGGATCTAAACGCCATTGAGAATCTATGGGGTATTATCAAGAGGAAAACGAGGGGCACCAGACCCCAAAACAAAGAAGAACTGAAAGCATCAAGGAAATCTGGGCTTCCATAACTCTCAGGCAATGCCACAGGCTGACTGCTTCATTGCCACGGCACACCGAGGCAGTGATTAAAGCAAAGGGATTCCCAACCAAGTATTGCAGATGAACATGTCATTTTGAAAGTACCATATTTTGATTGATTAAATGTGACCCTAATTTCTTTCTTTTTTCTCTCCAAAATCTGAGAAGCAAATGGTGATTTCTTCATAGCATACATTTTTTAAATTCCTGATTTCGTGGGTTTTAATGAGCTGGAAGCCCAAATTATGTAAAAATAAGAAAATAAATACTTGAAATTGTTTAAATTGTGGGCCCTGAATCTATAATCTATGAAAGTTTAATGTTTTGAATGGAATTATGGAAATAAATAAACCTTTCCATGATATTCACATTTTTTTGGAAAGGGTCTGTTTTCCTGCGTCTGCATATGCACGATGCCTTTATTTTGAAGGCCACATATGCCCCTGTGTTCAGTCCAGTGGTCAGAGTGGCAGCTCCAAGGTTTGGGCTGAATGTCGGGCATAGTGCCCTTCATGGCCATGACAGATGGAGCCAGTAGAGATGCAGCCCTATTACAGAGGACAAAGGAAGAGAGGGGTTTGTGTGGAAGAACAGACAAAGTAGAAATTAGTCATGGAGAGGGACAATTGTGAGAAAGCAGAAAAGCTGAACAAGAAAGTTATGGCAAAAAAGAGAGAATGAAAAAAAGGTGAGAGCAAATTAGGTTCGAGCTGAGAAGAAGAGGCAAGAAGGTAATCGGATCAAGCAGACTTGAAACAAAGGATAAGTAAGTCATATTCATGAAAAATGAAGATAACACCATTGGCTGGTTATCTAAATCATTTTAAGGTAATATTCGGAGAACTACAGTAGCTTTATTTTGTTCTCATCCAATATGAAATGTAGGTTGAATCTAGAAAACATAAAATAAAATAAAATAGAGCCCATTTCTCTGCAGAAATGGTTCCCTACATGTCTGCCTCACACTGCCAACACAAAAGGGTTGAGAAATCAGAATGTTCAGTACGTTCCGTTTAATCTAATAACAAGGAGGCATTGGAGTGAAGGCAGATGATGTGTGCCCTGCAGTTGGCCAAGGTCACAGGCAGGCTAAATCTGGATGTGGGAGTATGTACTGGAGTCTAATCCTATCAGGACCAATAGACAATAAGGCCAATTATCAAGATGGAGTATTTTTATGATGATTTTATTTTACCCATTAAGAATAAATGTGGAAAACAGCCAGTGCGTACAGTATATTATTTTTAACTGGTGGTTGGTTTGGTTGTGGATTATTTCTTTTTTCCTTGTCTGTTACAATAATAGTAATAATGGTGCATAGGCACAAACAACAGTCAGGATCCGTCCCCCCACCTAAAGGCGGAGGGAGGCTACCCTCTCGTCCACCCGGGTGAACCCCAACGTACAGGCGCCAAGCCGGGGGGCAATAAGTATACCCAAAGCCGCTCGGTGCCTCTCACCGTGGGCAACTCCAGAGTTTAAGAGAGTCCAACCCCTCTCGAGAGGACTGGTACCAGAGACCAAGCTGTGTGTGGAGGCGAGTCCGACTATATCTAGTCGGAACTTCTCGACCTCACACACCAGCTCGGGCTCCTTCCCTGCCAGAGAGGTGACATTCCACATCCCTAGAGCCAGCTTCTGTAGCTGAGGATTGGATCGCCAAGGTCCCTGCTGTTGGCCACCTCCCAGTTCAAACTGCACCCCACCCCTATGGTCCCTCCCACAGGTGGTGATCCCATGGGAAGTTTTTTTCTTAATGTTTATTATTTAAGAAAAATAATCCCAAAAAGAACTGCATTAAGAGAATCCATTTAATTTATTGTTGCTGTTGTTTCTGGAAACTCAAACTGAAAAACTGGTTTTAATTTGCTATTGAGTGATAATTTTGTTAACATGAAAACTAGACAAGTTTATGAGGTAAACCACACATCACTAGGTGATAAATGTTCCAATTGTGGGAAAACGTTCAACCTTATCTAACACAATTTCACACACACACACACACACACACACACACACACAAACAGTCTTGATACTTGAGACATGATTTTGCAAAACCTTGCTGGGCTTTGACTTTATTTTGATAAAAGGGCATGTTTTAGGGCATTTAATATTTTGGTCAGATGGTTTTGTTCTTTTCTCACATTCTATTTATGTTAACATTAAAACCTAAAAAAAAAAACACAAAAAAAAACCCCAACTATATTCCATTAATACATCACAGCAGCACACATGAAAAGCCAACACAATGAACGTCACTTCACATATATTCTCACTCTATTACATTCTAGTAACATCATCCTGGAGCCTTTCGATCTCTTACTGGTCTTTTTCTGTCAGTGTTTACTCAACTGAGCCCTCCAAAGCTTGCTTTCCTCTGTGGCCTTTGCACTCTACAAATGCAAACGTGTACAACCTGGTCCTCTCACCTTACTGCTTCAGACCACATCAGTGTTTCCATGCCATGCCCCATTTACCCTTAGTCGCTCCCAACTCTGCTAACAGCTGACCTGCTCATGTTGGAAAGTCACTGAACTGTCTTGCCCCCAAGCGCTGGTCATCATCCTGCACTTCAACTGGGATTACTGTCACAGTCAACATAAAAAGCACCATAAACTATGAAAATAATAATAAAGCAGAACTTGGAGCAGTGTTTTTTTTTTTTTTTTTTAAGTCTTCAAATGTCAAGACCAAACATTTGCACTGTTTTGATACCTGTGTGTGTCCACTCCAATTATTATTCAATTTCCTCTTTACTAGGTCTAACATGTCCTTTCATCATAAATCACTTATTGTCTCAGATACAACCATTTACAGTAGAGTTCATGATTCCCCTGATGCACCATGCTCCACAGTCATTGACTGTACTCTAGTATCGAAGTGAACATCCTCACAGGTAATCAGACCTTTATATACATACTGTAATAAATATTTGCTCTTAGAAAAAACAGTCTTGTTGTGCATTTATTTGGTGGTGAAATCCTATACACAGTCCATTTCAGGAGCAGGAATTAGCCTGATGAACCGAGCAAGGGCTCACTGCCGACTTGCAGTTTCCTTTGATTTGTACAGTTATCCAATCGTAGCTGAAATGCTTCACTTAGCTATCCAATATTTTCATCATTTGTACTTCTATTGTGTATACATACAAAACAGCACAACATACACTGTTATTATTAGTTCTGCCCCCAATTATTCTTATCCTGGAGGAATTTTGTGTTGAAGTGAATTTATATTTGTTGAATCATCTTCTGGCTGGAAATGGTATGAGAATGTGGCATGTTCATGAGACAAATTTACCGTTTTTGTTGTTTTCTGCATTTTTTGTAATAATATCCTTGATCTAACTGGACAATGTTTAGGAAACACAATTGTTTGTACCATTTCTAATGAGTTTAAAAATTTAACATTGCTCATCCATGTATTGATAAAATATGAATAACTTTGGACATCTAACTTTTTGTCAAAACAATGTATATTTTATAAATGAAATACTAACACTATTTCTTGCAGTCAATTTTGCTACTTTAGTTTCTAATATCCAGCTAAATCTGTAAAGGGTAAGACTACTTTACGACTTAATCGTAAAGTGCTCTTGGATTCATGTGATGATACAGATAGGTGCACACGGAACTCCTGCTATTCATGTTGAATCAGGAACCGAGCCCTGTCGCGAATAGCGAAAATCAACTACATATTGACCCTATATTGTATATGTATGTTGTAATTGTGTACAGATGACACAAGAGGTGAAAAAGCACTTACAGTTGAGGGTATTATAAAGAATAAACGCAATACTTTGAGCATGTAGACAATGATGAACCCACGTTACATAAACGACCGTACATGGGCTATTAGTAACTGTATCGAGAGAGAAGCAGAAACATACTTTCAGTTTTACTTTTGACTGTGTACTATGTACCTAACAACAACACCAAGATTCCGCCAGATTGTCTCAAAGTAAGACTTCAATTGTTTTGGCCCTAATGCAAAAAACAGCGAATAGCCAAGATTTTCAGTGAATAACAGATGTTAGGTTCCAACCCAAAATCCACGACAAAACAAATTTTGCTAATGCCAGACTGTGAATAAGCAGGGATTTACTGTAAAACTGTATATTCCAGGATTCAAATTAAATAATTAATACAGAGTCGTAAGATTCATTAGATGAATATCGTTGACTGAGACATGACCTTCTTAAGTTACCGATTATTAATTAGTTGGGCTTTTTCTGTATCCCTTTTAGATTTGTCAACAAGTCAATCACGGGTCAGATCTCACTGTCAGAGCTGCTTAATGACTTTTTATTTGATAAACTTTTCATTTATTTATGAGAATGGCAGCACACTGGCACACACTCAGCATGCTTGGAAACCATAAAGGAAATAATTAAATGAGTTTTTGCGTGGGCTGTAGATCATTAGACAGTCTCTTAGTTAAGTAGCATAAGTTAGCACTGCCATCACTCTGCTGGGCGCTGCTGTGAAGCGGGCACCTGTAAAACTGTGCAAAAAGTATTTTTCATTTGGCCTCCCAGAGCTCTCTCTGTGGCCCCAAGGCCATCAAGTTTGGCATTCTGAGCAGAAAAGCTGGAGGGGTGGCTGTTAAAGGTGTCCCAAAAAAACTCATAATAGGTTGCCATGATGTAACAGGGGTCCTAATTTGCTTGCAGCTATTTAAATCCTACCCTTTCTGCACTGAAATCCCTTGACACCTTCTCTAAGCATGAGGGAAATTGCTATTTAAATAAGATAATGATTTGATTTTGTTTATACAGGCGATGACTATCAGTTTCAAGATGTCATAGTTGAACACAAGTGTATTATTGGGCGTGCCATTTGGTGCGGATTCAGGGGTGGAGAACATATTTTCAGCATGGTCGAGTGTTTCTTGACTGTTGCCTGATCACTTCATATCTGCACAGGGTTAATGAAGTGGATGCATGCACTATAAATACCCCCTACGTCTCAAATCCCCATCTAACTCTTCCTGTCATCTTCTAATTACCATTTTAAGTTCACTTGCTTTATTTCAGAGGTTTCATCATCATAAATCAAAGAGGATTTGATGTTTTATTTGCAGTGACTGACTCTCCATGCACCTAAGGGTAGATAATCTTTTCTGAACCAGGAAGTCTGATTCAGATCCTAAATCTTAAATTGTTTTCTTGATCAAAAATATTTTAATGCTGAATGCAGTGACTGCAACGTCACGACATAACTGTAGCATTTATAACTTAATGTTACCTGAACAGCCCATATACACTTTCCTTTTGGCTTCTGCTGCTCTACTGAAGGAAATCTCTTCTTTTGAATTTGGGTTAGCTGTGAATTTAGCAGTTTTTTTTTCTTCTTTTAACTGATGCTGACGGAAGCTTGAACTAGGAAAAAAAAAAAAGTGGTCAAATTGAACTCCAATGGAGAGCCAACAAAAGAGCAGGAAAAAGTCTGAAAAGGCCCAACGGTGTGCAAGTATTTATAACAATTTCATCTGTGTTTGTCAGTATAGAGTACTGGCCACGATTATTGGCACCCTTGAATTTTTTTGCTTGACACGTTTATTAAATACCTGTCATAAAAACTCCAAGAGACTGGCATCATGCAGTGGTTTAATGTGGACTCTTTCTGTCATGTCTGTCTCCGTTTTCGGTCTAGAGTGGTCACTGCTTTTGTAGTTAAGTTATTGTCACTTGGCACTTGCTGGGTTGTTTAGTACTTCCGTTTTTATTACTAGCTCCTAGCAAACAAGAGGTTGATTAAATTAGCTTCAGAGTCATAGTCAATGAGTACAGGGGTAAGTAAAGCGATTGTGTCTGTTTTAAACATAGCTGAGAGTTCGAAATGGGCAGGATTATTGAAAATTATGCTTTGTGTCACCCTCTGTGTCCTGTTAGGATAGTTAAAACCTTAGACATGGCAGCGGGATACTTGGTGTCCCAGTTTACCATAATAAAAACAGCGGCCATCCTTTAGTCTCCGTAGACGTTCTTCTTGAGAGATCCTTGTGATTCCCAGTTCCATGGGTTCCGCTGGACCCACCGGTGGTGAGACAAAGCCAGGTGAGGGAAGCTGAGGACGGCTGGGAAGATCATCGGAGTCAGTTCCACTCACTCACCACATCCAGTCTGTTACGGTTATGTTGCCGGATAATGATACTGAGCAGATTAGTTTAAATGTTTTTCCTTCCATGAGTCACCAAGCCGTCTTGGGTCACCTCTGGTTAAAGAAACATAACCCTCATCTTAATTGGGTGGCCAGGAAGATCCTAGTTTGAAAAAAATGTGCACAATCCTGTTTCCCACCAAAGGTTCCCAGGAACACTGAAAACCCCAACATTACAGTGGTGCCTGAAGGCTACCATGATTTGTCCTGTGTGTTTTGCAAAGCTCAGGCTAAATCCCTTCCTCCTCATTGTCCCTATGATTGTGCCATCGACTTATTGCCTGGAACCACCCCGTCACGGGGTTGACTTTTTTCTCTTTCCTCACAAGAAAGACAGCAGATGGAGGAATACATTCAGGAATCATCCGACCCTCCTCTTCACCCACCGGAGCAGGCTTTTTCTTCACCCAGAAGAAGGACAAGACCCTGCGTCCTTACATAAACTATAGAGGTTTGAATGAGGTGACTGCTTGAGGGTCTCAGATTTTCACTAAACTTGACTTACGCAATGCTTTATGTATGCATCAGGGAGGAGGATGAATGGAAAACTGCATTTAAATCTCCCACGGGTCATTATGAATACCTGGTCATGGCATTTGGGTTGACAAATGCCCCTGCCGTATTCCAGAATCTTGTGAATGATGTGTTAAGGGACATGCTCAACTCCTTTGTATTTGTCTACCAAGATGACTTCTTGATTTACTCCCCCGATGAGGAAAGCCACACTCGGCATGTCCGGCAGGTGCTACAGCGGTGACTTTAATACCTTTAATGAAGCCTGTCTGGTCATCGAGGATTACCGAAGGGAGTACTGTTATTCGGTGATACCTGTCTTGATGGCTGTCTTTAATTTGTGTGTTTAATTGAGGGATGTTTAGATCCTTAATCAAAGTTTAAATTTTTTTTGGTCTCGGTTGTTCGAAGATACGTATAAGCTGCTATAAAAATTGTAAAAAAATTCATTTATTTCTAGCAGGGACTGTGTACAGTTGCCGTTTGAATCTTGAATGGCTGTAATTAATTACTTTTCTTTTATTGCGCTGAAGTTGGTTCGCAAGGAATTTTCCCGATTTATTATTATACTCAAAGTTAGTGTATCTTAACTTGTAGAAAATCTGTTGTTTTTGATAAGGTAACGTCTAATTGATGTTTTGGTTGGTTTCTACGCATATCTGTCGGATTAATTGCATATTCTTCTGTGAGGTGTTTTATTTTGTCCTCAATTCCACTTTCCAATTTTTGTTCTTTTTTTTTCTTCTACGAAGAATATGATATGATTCAACCTCTCAAAACAGCTTTCCGGGTTTCCCACAGCAAAGATGGGGATATGGTTGGGAGTCGTTGAATTTCAGAAACTCATCCCATTCCTTCCTCACGAAAGAATAAAAATCCGGGTCCTTCAATAGGTACGTGTTGAAGCGCCATGCTGGGGTACTTATCTAGAAGAGCCAAGGCGTGACGTTGGCATCACGAAACAGTTGGCCGTCGACATATAGCTTGTCGACAACTAACCACGCTCGTTTGCCTTTGGCGCGGTAATCCATCAACGGGTATAAAATTTTACGCTTCGTTGATTTCCCTGAGGAACTGGTCGTTCATTCCAAACGAAGTCCCTTTGGGCAGCCGTGACCCAATGGTTAAGATCGTTGCCTGCCACTGTAGGGGACCTAGGTTCAAGACCCCGACTGGACCATCTGCCAACATCCCCCGGACTCACAGCTGTGGTGTCCTTGAGCAAGACACTGATACCCTGAAATGCTCCCCGGGCGCTTCAGCTGCCCTCTGCTCCAGTGTGTTCCACTAATGTGTATGTGTTCACTGTGATGGGTTAAATGCAGAGAACACACTTCGTGTGCATGCATGCATGTTCATGACAATAAAAGGTGATTCTTCTTCTTTGAGCTCCGACCTTTGGATTTTACAAACACTTTTTGCTGAAAGTGTTCAAACTTTGCAATGATGGGACGTGGTTGGTTTCCTGGACGAGGGCCCAATCGGTGGACATGGCGAAAAGTAATCTTGTCGACTGTATCTTGCTGTATCTTGAGCGTGGACATCATAAACTTTTTAATATGCTCCTCGGGGTCTTCCGGAGCATTTTCTGGAATGCCGGAGAAAATGAGATTGTCGCGCATGCTTCTTGATTGAATGTCCAACGTAGTTTCTTTCATGAGTTTATATTCCAGTCTAAGAGTTTGTAGTTCCGCTGACGTTGACATCATGTTTGATCGAAGCGCAGTATTATGTCATCTTAGCTCGTTTACGTGTTGTTGCGTGAATTCCAAGCTCTTTCTGAGTTCGTCGATCTCCTGGCGAAGCAAATCAAGTCCAATTGACAATTTCTTGTCGACTGAAAGGAGGACGCTCGTCTGTATCTCTGTCGAATCAAGTAACTCCTCAGTTGAAGTGGAAGAATCAGCTTTGTTTTCTCTTCAGCGGCAGGTCAACACGATGGCTCGGATCCTCCATGACAAGATGAGTGGCGTTGACGTAGCTGCGCGAATGGCAAATGGCTCTCGCCAAGTTACCGCTGCTAGCAGAGCTTGCGAAGGAAAAGAGAAAAGAACAAAGCGACCATCCGCCGTTGAAAAAGACTTGTGAAAAGAGAAATTTTATCTTGTAATAGCAGTTTTCTTTTCAAGACTATGCAAGGGGCGCCGCCATGTTTTTCGTCTTCGTAAATCACGCAATCTCTCGCATTGTCACAGCTTGCTCTCGCGTTGTCCCAGCATCATTGGTGGTGGTTGTTAATGTCAAGCCCCGGTCATGGTCATAATTTTGGTATTCTGGTCATCATTTTGGTATTCTACCCAGGAATCTTTAAGACCCTTCATGTCATTCAACAGTGTTTCTGTGGGAAAATAGGAAGAGGGATGTCACTGAACTTGTCATGTGTGTGCTATGCATAGAACTTCTAACCGAAGGCCTCAAGGGTAGTTCTTGCCTTTACCAGTGCCCAAGCGTCCATGGTCCCACATCTTCCTTGATCTCCCTTGTCACTTGGCACTTTCTGGGTTGTTTAGTATTTCTGGTTTTATTTTGGTGAGTCACGTTCTGCTGGTATTAGTTCCAGTTTTGCTTCCTTTGCTACGTGTCAACTCAGGTGTTTCTAATTTGGGTTCATTAGTAATGATATGTGGCATGGTGAATGACTGGTTAGCACATCTGCCTCACAATTGTGAGGACCGGGATTCAAATCCCGGCCCCGCCTGTGTGGGGTTTGCATGTTCTCCCCGTGCCTGCGTGGGTTTTCTCCGGGTCCTCCGGTTTTCTTCCACATCCCAAAAACATGGTAGGTTGCAGGTGGTAGGTTGATTGAAGACTCTAAATTGCCCGTAGGTGTGAATGTGAGTGTGAATGGTTGTTTGTTTCAATGTGCCCTGCGATTGGCTGGCGACCAGTTCAGGGTGTACCCTGCATCTCGCCCGGAGATAGCTGGGATAGGCTCCAGCACACTCGTGACCCTAGTGAGGATAAGCGGTACACAACATGGATGGATGGATGGATAGTAATGATATTTAAGCCCTGGGTTTCCACTCTTTTAGTAGGCGCACCGTATTATTATGTGCAGGCATGGTAAAACATACGCTAGCTTAAAACATATGGTAGCATGCATGCACACTAAAACATACACTAGCATGCTAGCGTATTTTTTTAAAAAAGGCAGCAGGAGCAAAACTGAGTTCAGTTGTACTTTATTGAAGTATTTAACAATGTAAACAGTGAGTTCGGTTGTACTTTATTGAAGTATTTATCAATGTACTCACATTATTTTTTGATCAATCCTCTTCCACAAATCAATCAAAGTCCTCATCTTCTGTATCCGAAATGAACAGCTGGGCAAGCTCTCCATCAAACATGCCGGGTTCCCTCTCGTCATTGTCGGAGTCAGTCTCGTTGCCGGTGGGCTGTTCAGCAATGATGCCGGTTTTCGGGAAAGCTCGGACAACATTCAAAGCAGATACCTTAGCCCAGGCATCCACAATCCATTCACACATGGGTGCGTAACTCACCCGGCGATATTTGGATTGATGGCGCCGTTTCATAAAACGAAAGCACCAAGACGGACCTCCTTGAAAATGTTCGATTTTCATTTCTTCTACAAGCGTTATTGCCCTCAGTCGAATTGTGACTGTAGAGACGCTTCTCCCGGCTGTTCTTTGATCATTAATCCGGAGCGCTCGTCAAAGTCACACAACAACATTTACAGATTTTGGAACTCGGTGCACACATAAGGCACGCCGCATTATAAGGCGCCCTGTCCATTTAGGAGAAAATTTAAGACTTTTAAGTGCGCCTTATGGTCGTGAAAATACGGTAGTTGTTTTGAAGAAGTAATGGAAAATATGGCCCTGGACTGGATTAAAGGCAGACTTCCTTAATTCATTATTCCTCCCCTTTAGCAAGGATGACTGCTTCCAAACATTTCTTACAGCAAATCTATAAGCTTCTTGCACAAATCACATCGTTTTCCTCATTCATTATTTGCTAAAGTTCTTACATGTTCACCCATAGCAATTTTTAAACTTTTTCCAAGGATTTTATATGGGCTCAAGATCAGGACTAGACTCTCCATCTTAAAACATTAAACATATTCCCTCTCAACATTTTTGGAGTACATTAGTTGCAGTTTGCTCTAAAATCCCTTGGTACTCCTGTAAATTCAGAAAATCTTTGAAATGTTTAAGGCCTCCACTACCTGAGTAGGCAACATAGCCCCACAGCATAATGGAGCATTCACCATGCTTAGCCATAGTTAAGAGTTTTGTTTGTTTATTTATTTATTTATTTTTACAGGCTTCAGGTAGTGTGATTCTAGACCTGATCCATGTGTAAAGTGCCTTGAGACAACTTTGGTTGTGATTTGGCACGATAGAAATAAAATGTAATTAAATTACAGGTATATTGGGGTGACTTTTATTGCTTTGGTCCAAAATCTGTTGTGCATTGCCAAAAATAAAAAGTCTAGATTTTGATATATACTGTCCACTGACAATTTTCCTGGGTGGACTGTTGTTTGTCCATGTGCTCTTTAGAAAAGACCACAGGTGTCAATAATGGTGGCCAGAACTGTTGATTACACCTTATACCATTTCACATTATGATTTGTTGTCTGAAACACAGATTAACATGCAAAACTACAGACATGGTCCAAGGAACAAATAGGTCGTTTGGTTGAGTTCAGTCCTTTACACATTTTTTTTTTTTTAATTCTAAAGGGTCGCAGAAACTGACCTGTACCATCACCTTTTTCAGAACTCTACTGTCAGGGTAATAGTCACATACTGTAGCATGGCATAGTTCGCTTGTGCTAAACAGGCTGTTGTCTATTGATTTGTCGACATTCCAGTGTCAAAACCAAATCTAAAAGTGGAATGAAGAAAAAAAAATTGCCATTAAAAAAACGTGGATTTAAAAAAAACGTGGATTATGACTGACAGGAATGTACCCTGTTTGTGTTGTTTTGGTTATTAATACATAATGTCAGCACATAGTACTGCTTCATGTCGTGTTTATCTGTGTTAAAATCACGGTTGAGCTACACACTGTTGTGCTGCTGTGATTTCACATTCTTTATGTAGCTAGCACAACATATTGCCATCCTGAATACACACCCTGTAGTTGAAATGCAAACCTGATCAGGATTTAACAACCCAAATGGAAAAGTACACTTTGGGGGAAATGAGGATTTTGGAGCTGGTCCAATTTAGTATTGTTTATGTATGCCCTACATTTTATTTACATGAGATTCATACTTTAATGCTGATTGTATACTGTTTAAGATCAAGTGTCTGATGTAATTTAGGATTGTCTTATGTGTCTAGTTTGCTCACTGGGAATCATTTGTTATTCCTGCATAGACTTGGAGGTGGCTTCATCCAGGATTTTGGAGATCAGCACAGCCTTCCATGTTGCCAGGTGACTGGACCATGTGTGGCCTCATTCGTCCAACATCTCGAAATGACAGCACATTTTCTCCTGCCATGATGTAAGCTAACAAGGCATTTGAACGATGGCTGGCTGTGCTGTCTTTCTCCGAGCAGATGACTCCCCATCTGGCACATCATTCTCATCAGTTCACCTTCCAGGCATTGAGCAGCCACTTAGCAGAGTTACATTGTTATAGGTCAACCCTTGACACTTTATGAGCCCTGAACTTAAACTGCTATGCTGCAGTCCAAAACCAGCTGGAGTTTCCTCTGCAGGGTGAATAATTGATTCCAAACCAACAAACACTTCACCTTTCCCACTGTTTAGTGACTTAAACGATGACTTGGCTGTCAGTAATAGGACATGAGGGGAGCACTCACTCATGTTTCTTTGCCAATGAATGCGTTCAGGATTCTTTAACAGACGGCCAGACACATAATCTATTGGTCAGGTCAATATGATACTGTACATTATAAAGAATAATGAATGTTATTTGTTTTTACTGGAATTTAGCTTTAGATATGTTTTCCTAATATATACAATACCATGAAAATTGTCTAGTTGTGTTGTTTTAATGTCCTTTTTAAAATTAAATAGGAGACAGACACACCAAAAATACAAAATCAATAATCATAAAACTTTGCAGGTTAGAGGGTGCATAGCGGGCATTACATTTCAGTGACATCACACAAGAATTTCTTTTCACTGTTGGAGTCACTGTGGAAATAGCCATCTGTTTTGTCCCTTTGTAACTTAAACGATAAAAAAAAGCCTGCTGAAAACAAACAGTGCAAAGAGCTGTTTTTTCCACTTTTGTTCACAATTTGGCTTTAACAGAGGTGTGTGCTCTAATGAGTGAAATTCTGGTTCGATATGGTCATTATGGAATTGTTGCAAAAATACTGTGCAGGATGTCTGTAATGTTTTTTTGAAGCAGATTTGTTTCCCCTTTTTAAATACATAAATTGCATTGCAAGATAAAAATAATAATAATACAATTGAAAATATTGGTTATTAGGTTGAATTATTATCCTTCCTCACAACAAATGTCATGTTTGTACGACTGTGGTAATGCTTTGTTTTGTTGGAAATGGAGATGAGAATGATCGTCTGAAGGAGCCTACATTCAGAGCTAGGCAGACAGCAAAGAGAATACTAAAAGATGGTTAAATTATTGATTGCGACATGACAGCACTACGGCCCCTTGGAGCACACTTCATCAATATTTTCCATACAATTTAACCCAGTGCCGCCAGGACGTGTCTATACATAAGTAGTCTCTGAATGATGTCCTGAGCTCTGTCATTCATGCTTACACAACCCCTCCTTAACACCGAACACACATACATTCGAGCATTGTATTACTGAAGATGTGTATCTTCTTTTTGAAAACAACTCAGTTCTAAGTAAAGCTCGCTGCTTCTCAACTGCTTCTGAATATAAATGTGAGGTGGACAAAGCAGTGTTGTTGTGTCAAGCCCAAACACAAACAGGCTGTCAATGAGACTTCTAGCTCATCCCTATGTATTCCCTCCATTAGCTGTACTGCCAGCTGAACCAGAATAAGAAGGCAAATTCCAGCAGAAATCAGCCTAAAACAAAGCGGATGCTTTACTGTTTGGAGGTGTGTGATGCTTAGCCGTTCGTGCTAACATACAATTTGTGGTTATGAGGGCTGCCCCCAGGTGTGTTCTCTAGCCATCCCTTGTATTTGCTGGATGAAATATTTGCCAGGGTCCTGCAGGTCTTTTGTCTCCACAGACATATGGTATCTGCAGGGCCTTCCACCATGTAATGTCTTTATACCTGTCATCAGCAGGAGGCTTTCAAATATTGCAAATATTCTTGTTTGTTTTAGAATTATAGCTGCCATAAACATGCATTGGAATGCCAAGAACCCACTGTATAGTTAGGCCTAGTTTTACAATGACATTTCATGATTAGGTTACATAAACCAAAAACATTGCATTAACGATGGTCGTCCATGTATCATCATTTTGATGAATAACAGTTTTTGACATTGAAAACTGAAAAGAGCCACTTTAACAGACCAGTATCAACAATATTACAGTGAATAGTTGTGGTGTAATGTTGTAGAAATTATCCATTTTCTGAGGCGCTTCTCCTCACTAGGGTCGCGGGCGTGCTGGAGCCTATCCCAGCTGTCATCAGGCAGGAGGCGGGGTACACCCTGAACTGGTTGCCAGCCAATCGCAGGGCACATACAAACAAACAACCATTCGCACTCACAGTCATGTCTATGGGCAATTTAGAGTCTCCAATTAATGCATATTTTTGGGATCTGGGAGGAAACCGGAGTGCCCGGAGAAAACCCACGCAGGCTGACACTCTAACCAGTCGGCCACCGTGCCGCGTAGAAATGATCCTTGTATCAAAAGGGGTTTAAGTTCAGACCAAAAAAGCAATGTAGGGCATCTCGATGGCACACAAGTACTGGACAGTTGGAACATAACAATCCTCTATTTATTTCTGTTCAAGGTTCTTTGGAATGTGCAGTCCTACTTCTCTCTCCTTATGTTTGCTGTCATGACAACAGTTAAGAGGCAGCTAGAAGGCTGTTCTCTCTTTTCCAGTGGATTATTATTATTATTATTATTTTATTACCGAAACACATGTAATCTTCTTTTCCTTTCAGCTTGTCCCTTTAGGGGTCGCCACAGCGCGTCATCCTTTTCCATGTAAGCCTATCTCCTGCATCCTCATCTTGAACACTAACTGCCCTCATGTCTTCCCTCACAAGATCCATCCACCTTCTCTTTGGTCTTCCTCGAGCTCTTGCCTGGCAGTTCCATCCTCATCATCATTCTACCAATATACTCTCTATTTTCCTCTGGACACGTCCAAACCATCCAAGTCTGCTCTCTCTAACTTTGTCTCCAAAACATCGAACCTTGGCTGTCCCTCTGATGAGCTCATTTCTAATTTTATCCAACCTGGTCACTCCGAGAGCGAACCCCTAACCCACTTCATTTCCACCACCTCCAGCTCTGCTTCCTGTTGTCTCTTCAGTTCCACTGTCTGTAATCCATACATCATGGCTGGCCTCACCACACTGGCCTCACCACTGTTTTATAAACTTTGCCCTTCATCGTCGCAGAGACTATTCTGTCACATAACACACCTGACACCTTCCTCCACCCATTCCACCCTGTTTGGACCCGTTTCTTCTTCCTGACCACACTCACCATTGGTCTGGACGGTTGACCCCAAGTATTTAAAGTCCTCCACCCTTGCTATCTCTTCTCCCTGTAGCCTCACTCTTACCCCTTCACCCCTCTCATTCATGCACATATGTTCTGTCTTACTTCGGCTAATCTTCATTCCTCTGCTTTCCAGTGCATGCCTCCTTCTTTCTAACTGTTCCTCCACCTGCTTTCACTGCAGATCATCTGCAAACATCATGTCCACAGGGATTTCAGTCTAACCTCATCTGTCATCCTATGACTCTGGTCGCATGCGTGCTGGAGCCTATCCCAGCTATCATCGGGCAGGAAGCGGGGTACACTCTGAACTGGTTGCCAGCCAATCGCAGGGCACATACAAACAAACAACCATTCGCACTCACATTCACACATACGGGCAATTTAGAGTTGTCAATCAACCTACCATGCATGTTTTTGGGATGTGGGAGGAAACTGGAGTAACCGGAGAAAAACCCACGCAGGCACGGGGAGAACATGCAAAAAATCCACACAGACGGGGCCAGGGATTGAAACCCGCTCCTCAGAACTGTGAGGCAGACGCTCCAACCAGTCGCCTCCGTGCCGCCTAGTGGCATTATACATAGCTTAAATTGTTTGTATGGGTGGTACTATATTGAGGTGCACAAGCCAAACTGACTCCCCTTTTCCTGGTCACACATTTGTTGTTTAATTTCCAGAAATTACATTTCACTGGCTTCTTAAAAAGTTGGGTGTGATCTTTTTTAGGCATACGCTTGACTACATATTTTTGCTCAGAGATTCTCTTTTTGTAAAATGTTTATTTATAGCATTTTTCTTCTCTTTTTTTTTTTTTTTTTTACTAAAACATGTTATGCATGTGTGGACATTGAGTTTCAAAAGAGGGTATGTAAGAGGTACTTTGAGGGTACCAACCCTGTTACAAATTATTTCCCTTTTTTGAGATTTTGATGGTCCTCGGGCACTCCCGTTGGTGCTTGCTTTTCAACCTGCATCTTTTTACGGAAGACATGGTGTCAGTGTCAACTGTAATCACCAAGGATTTTCACAAAGTTGCTTTTGAACAGGATGCGCCTACACTGTTTGATTACAACTCACCAAGCCAGCTGTCCGGGATATGAGATTGTGGTCACTCTAGCCGCCAAACTCAGTGCCTTTGGCTACATGTGATGTTCCTACCTTGGCATGGGTACATCAGCAGTTACGTGACACTGACCCTCTAAATCCAGCATAACTAATGCGCAAGTAATGAAAACCCTGTCTGATATCATACAAACATCTTATCCCATAACCCGGGTTTACACAGTAACATGTCCACGGCCTTGCTTTCCCTCCCTCACTCTCTTTTTACATAAGCCAGGAGTGATAGGAATCTCCATGGCTCCTTCATCCTCTTCAGTGGCCCGCCAAGATTCTGCTTGTCCACTATTGTGCGCTATTCTCGCCAGATATTTAGGTATTCATTGCTCCTGTATGTAATTCCACAGGGTCTTGTAGCCGAGGTCTGCTTCCATCTCTAGAGATGAGAGACCGAGAAATGGATGGGGCTTTGCTTATCAGCCTTAAACACCCGAGTGTCAGCAGCTCTCCAAATGCTATGACTATATCTGCTTCTGTGTATGTTTATTAAGCAGCAGAAAGAGAATTCTGCGCGCATATGTGTATGTGGTGTCAGATGTCAGATGCCGTGTTGGCGTTGGTACACTTCGTTTCACTGTAGCTTCAGTCTGTAATAGGACAGCAGTATTAAAGCTGTACTGGTGTCACAGAAAGGCCACAGAGCCAAGTAGCCTTGGATGAAAAGAGAACCATACCTGATTCTCAGTAAGCAAGCACTGAAGGAAAATAGTTCATGTAATGGATAATTTGCATTATGTAATGGATGATTTTCATTGACTATTAATTCAGAAAGAGTGATGCACTTGGGTACCTAATATTAGTAGAAAGATAACTTTGTCGTTTTTTTTTTTTTTTTGTCCCAACCTAAATGGTTTCTGGTCTGGGGTTTTTAGTTGTATGTCCACTGTTCTTGGAGTAAATCTGTAGCCTTCCCCGTTGATTGCTATGTATATTTGTGATTCCTGACGCGTCACTTGAATTAAATTCTGTGGCTTCAGGACACCATATTCTTTTTAAAATTTGAGATTAACTATATCTTGACAGGATGAACTGATATTTCTTCTAGCAACCCTTTAGCGCTTACTTCGCAAACTTGAAACTACTGCCCATCTAGATGTGCGCCTGTTTCTGTGTCTCAAAGTATGAATAACCAGTGTTTTGTGTTAACCATGTTGAGACATGTCAAGGTGGGCGTAAGGGGCTTGGGGTTATCTTGTTTAGCGTTCTTGGGAGTTTGATTTTGTGTTTGTGTGTATGCAAGGGTATAGATATGTTTGCATGTTTCTGCACCTATGTTTATCAGAATCAGAATCAGAATCATCTTTATTTGCCAAGAATGTCCAAAAAACACACAAGGAATTTGTCTCCGGTAATTGGAGCGGCTCTAGTATGACAACAGACAGTCAATTGACAGAGAACACTTTTGAGACATAAAGACATTGACAAAAACAGTCACTGAGAAATAAAGGGTTGCTAGTTATCTGGTAATTTTATTTATTTATTGACAATTGTGCAAAAAGATGCATAGTCCTCTAGCACTTAGAGCAGTTTGAATGACTAATCTCGACTAGTCCGGTGCAATGATCATTGTGCAAAGGGCGCCGAGACTTTAAGCGAGTATTGCGATAATCTGGGACAATGTTGATTGTGCAAATGTTGCAGATACTCCTCAATCAGTGTGCAAATGGAGCAGATGCTACTCTGGCATGAGTGGCCAGTATTAGTCAACAACAGATATGCAAATAGTGCAGCGTGGTGAGACTACTACAGTGAGTGCACGAGTAATATATAATTGGCCCGACAGAAATGTGACAGCAAACTCAGACAAAAAAATTGGCAGCGAGTTGCTATGGAATTGTAGGTTAGCTGTTTAAGAAGTTGATTGCAAGAGGGAAGAAGCTGCCTAGAATGTCTAGTAGATCTAGTTTGCATTGATCGGTAGCTCCTACCTGAGGGAAGGAGCCGGAAGAGCAGGTGACCGGGATGTGGAGGGTCCGAGAGGATTTTTCACGCTCGTCTTAGTTCTGGCAGATGAGGTGGCCTCCCCCAGCTTCACCTGCTGTGTCCTACTCGTCAGGAAGCTGTAAATCCACTGGCAGATGGCAGGCGAGACGCTGAGCTGGAGAAGCTTGGAGGAAAGGAGTTCGGGGATGATGGTGTTGAACGCTGAGCTGAAATCCTCGAACAGGATCCTCGCGTAGGTCCCTGCACTGTCGAGGTGTTCTTGGAGGAAGTGCAGTCCCATGCTGACTGCATCATCCGCAGACCAGCAGAGGACCTGTGAAGCTCTTGAGGTGGTCCTGCACGAGACGTTAAAAGGACTTCATGACCACAGATGTCAAGGCGACAGGCCTGTAGTCATTCAGACCCGAGATTGTAGGTTTCTTGGGGACTGGAATGATGGTGGAGCGTTTGAAACAGGATGGTACTTCGCACAGTTCCAGAGATCTATTGAAGATCTGTGTAAAGACTGGAGCGAGCTTTGTCTGCGCAGACTTTGAGGCACTCTTTCCTGCGTATGTGTGTATTCATATGCTTTAATAAAATAGACCTGTACTTCTCACTGTTATTATATCTTTTGTACAATAAATTAGTTCGAAAAAAAGAGTCTGACAACAAGATTGCAGTTCTAAATGAAGACATTTGAAGAATTATGGACACTCTGGTGTTTAAGGCTGCCTCTGTGTTTTTCCTTGTCCTCAGTGTTCCTTCCGTGTTCCCCTCCGTGTTGACCTCTTCCACCACGCTGCCAAGCCATCCACCTGCTCACGCCACCGCCTACCGCACGTTCCCTGTCTCGACAAGCCGTCAGTACGCCTCAAGGATCCATCTCCATATCCTCTTCAATAAACTTTTCACCACAAACCTCTCAGCCTCTGCTTGGTTCTGGGTCCAGTTAAAATCGTATTGTGACAGCTCCAAAACATAAATAAACAAAAATCAAAAACTGAACAATAAAACTAACAATAACATCAATGATAAAAACAAAACAAAAACATTTAATTCAGCACAGAATAAACTTTCTACATTTGAGCAATGAACCGGACAGCTGGACCTAAAAGGAAATGTCACATCAATAGAAAAATAAACACAGACTGAAGTAATACCATGCTGGATGATGTTAAACTCCTGACTGCGTTCTTTTTCTAAGTCCGCAATGTCTGGAGAAAAAAAAATAGATTTACTCACCCTATTCAAGCAGAATATTTCAATCTTTTTGGTGCTGCAAGATATCCATTCAGTGTATCCAAACAGATACTGGGCGTGATTGTACACCCTGTACAATCAACCTGACATATATATTTTCTTGAGTGTGGGAGTAAACAGGAATACCTCGAGAAAACCGAAGCATTCACGGATAGAACTGCTAGAAGACAATAAATTAAAAATGCCTCACTGAGTCACACATCTTACATGCAGTTGAATGCCGCATCTGATTTTGTATTCAAGTTACAAACTCAGACAAAGGAGTCTTATGTGCCTACTCCATACGCAGGACTTGTACCACTGGTGTCGCAGTCACGAATAGACATAGGTGCTAAATTATACAGTAGTGTTTGGCTGCATGTTGCGGCCATTGTCTTGACTTGACGCTGGCTGGATTTAGACCGCGTTTGTTCCCAAATAAAATTTTGTGGCTACGCAGATGTAATGAGATGTCCATCCCAAATAGCGATTATATATTTGGACGCCCTGAACAACTAGCCTGTATAGGCTTTTGATGTTGTATACGCCATATATTGTACTTGATCACATTTCTTAAACCATAAAAAGATAGTTTCAGCGTTAAGAAAGAAGCAGGTGGTTAAAGAGAGGGGATGCTGGTTAGAATTAAAGGGAAAGTGTAGATATTTGCAAGGAAGCTGCCGGCTCCATTAATTTTTCAACGTACCGAGTGAGGAATCTACCTTGCATACATTGTGGTCACAAGCTATGCTTTTTCATCGACAGGGACATTATACATTATGATGATTATAGTTTAGCAATGATGTTAAACAACATTTGATGCTTTACGTACTATTTATATGGCTTGAGCCGAGGCAACTCTCGCAAACCCGTAAATGTATTTTCACCGTAGGGGAAAGCTTCTGTGCATTTTGATTGACTGTAAACTGGGACGTGAAGACGCCGTGCAACGGAGATTTTAATTTTGAATCACGTCAAAACCAGTGGCCGACTGATCATCCGCTCAAGGAAACAGTTGCCAAACCACACACACTGCGTCATAGTTCAGTCGGCTTTGGCGACAGTGCTCGGTGTGCGCCAGCCTTAAACCACCATAATCCTAACCTTAACTCATACTAAACTGCCTTTACTGCAACCCTACTCCTAAACTTAACCATAATAAACTTCTTGTTTTTCTTTTCATGCTATTTGGGATGGACATCTCATTACATCTGCGTAGCCTACCCTTCCCGCGATGCAGGAAATCATGTTAAAGCAGGGCGGGTGATTTCTACGGGCAATTTAGAGTCTCCAATTAATGCATGTTTTTGGGATTTGGGAGGAAACCGGAGTGCCCGGAGAAAACCCACGCAGACACGGGGAGAACATGCAAACTCCACACAGGCGGGCCCGGGGATTGAACCCAGGTCCTCAGAACTGTGAGGCTGACGCTCTAACCAGTCGTCCACCGTGCCGCCATCAGAAATGTTATGTATGTTATATTCAACAAACGAGTCTTACTCATAATAGGACAGGTTACAATAATCTGGTGTTCATGCTCAGTACAGATAAATTCGGTGTCTTTATTGCACTTGTCCACGTTTTGTTCAGTCAGTTAAAATATATATTTTTTTCAGTCATCCACTCCTTTCTGGCTTCCTTCATCACACTGTTAGGCTTGGCGTTAGCTTTCTGGTGTGGTGACATGTGCATCAGTGTCATTAGTGTGCAGGTGTTAACCGTTCCTGCTCAGGGTTGCAGACTGTAGTAGGGAATACAGAATCCAAGGGCAGCTGGAGGTCTTTGTATAACACCACCACAGAGAAATATACAGCGAACTAGGGGCCGTGGCAACAAACAGCCATGTTGCAAATATTATAGACCCAAGGGCTGAGAGTAATTGTCTGTTTTGTTCCCATGAAGAAACTCAGCAGCTCCTATGGTTAGCTGTCTCAGTCTAGTTTCACTTTATCTTTTTGCTGCAGCCTTTGCTTTAAGTTTTAGGGGAACTCGTAGAACACAGACTGTTTTTTTTCTTTTTTTTTTATCAAAATTGCAGCGCAATTGTATATCTTGGTAAATTTCCAAAATAATAGGTGTTGTATCTCCAGATAGCTACATTCATGTTTAGAGATTTTGTAGCTGGTAGGTTAAAAGTGAAATGTAGATTTTCTAAGTGACTTATAACTCAGATGAATTTGCTTTTATTTGGGGCTATGCAGTTGTTATAGGTGCAGTAATAGATCCATTTCTTGTTCTTAATTTATTAATCACAGTGTCGTTTTCATGTATTACTAATATCATACGTTATTCATATTTTTGTGTCCAATTGATCAACAACTTTTCCCGTCACACAGAGTGCCAGAAGTTGGGCATTGAGTTTAAAAGTTAAACCTGGAGTGCTGGGCCAGAAAAGTGCAATTAAATGCCTTATTTAAAAAAAAAAATATTTCTGTAATGAAATAATTGAAATTAATTTGTTGTCACAGTCCCAAAAATATTTTGTTTTCTAAAAATGCCCATACATCGATGTGCAGGTGGATAACCCATGTTCATTCAGCTTCATTTTATTTCATCCCTCTCCTACTGTATATGGCCTCAAGAAAACTAGACACAAAAAGACCTATATACATTTAAAAACTGCTTCATTTGTTGCCAGGTTGTTGATGTCACTATTCAAACAGATATTCTTGTATTTATCTGTAAAGGAATAGAATCAAATAAAATAGAATGACTACAATCGGGTAGCATAAGCCTTTATGTGTCCCACAATGCATATATTCCACCATTTCCAGCAGAAAAGTGGACAGTAGCAGCACAAAAAGAAAGAAAATCACAACTCCCCAAAATATGTACATATAATATAATGAAAGGCAGCAATAATACACAGCAGCATTGTATGTATACAGCAGCTATACATGAATCCAGAAATAATTATAGTATATGTACTGTATATATTCACATGCAGTTAAGCGTGTATGCAACAATTTCTCTATAACAATGATTACACACGTGGATAAAATTGTTGGTACTCCTGTTAATGAAAGAAAAACCCACAGTGGTCACAGAAATAACGTCAATCTGACAATAGCAATAATAAATAAAAAAATAAAATTAACCAATGAAAATCAGACATTGTTTTTTAACTGTGGTTCAACAGAATTACTATTAAAAAAAAACACTCATAAAACAGGCCTGCACAAAAATTATGGTACCCCTCGAAAAGATTAAAAATAATTTGACCATAGGGACATGTTTAAACAAGGTGTCTCCTTTAATTAGCATCACAGGTGTTTTCAAATTTGTAATCAGTCACTCAGCCTATTTAAAGGTTGAGAAGTAATCGCTGTGCGATTTGGTGACATGGTTTGTACCACACTAAACATGGACCAAATGAAATGAAGGAGAGTGTGTGAAATGAAAGGTGAACTCCAAGCCCTAGGTACATCAGTGTTAGATCGCACCATCCATTGTTGTTTGAGCTGAAGTGGACTTCATGGGAGACGATCAAAGAGAACACCACTGTTGAAAAGAAATCATAAAAAAAGCAAGACTGAAATTTGTCAAACTGCATGTTGACAACCCTCAAAGGTACTGTGATAGTGACATATGGACAGACGAAACAAAACTGGAACTTTTTGGCAAGGCGAATCAGCTCTTTGTTCACAGTTGCAAAAATTAAGCATATCAAGAAAAGAACACTATCACTACTGTGAAACATGGAGGAGGCTCTGTTATTTTCTGGGGCTCGCACAGGGTATCTTGAATCTGTGCAGGGTGCAATGAAATCTCAAGACAATCAAGGTATTCTCGAGAGAAATGTGCTGCCCAGTGTCAGAAAGCTGCCTCAGTGGCAGGTCATGGGTCTTGCAACAGGATAATGACCCAAAACACACAGCTAAAAACACCCAAGAATGGCTAAGAGCAAAACATTGGAATATTCTGAAGTGGTCTTCTATGAGCCCTAAATCCTATTGAACATCTGTGGAAGGAGCTCAGACATGCCGTCTGGAGAAAACACCCTTCAAACCTGAGACAACTGGAGCAATTTGCTCCAGTTTGCTCCAGAGTAGGCCAAAATACCCGCTAAAAGGTGCAAAAGTGTCATTGAAAGTTACAAAAATCATTTGATTGCAGTGATTGCCTCAAAAGGTTGTGCAACAAAATATTAAGGGTACCATAATTTTTGTCCAGGCCTTTTTCATGAGTTTGTATTTTTAAAATAATTCTGTTGAACCACAATTGGCGGCACGGTGGATGACTGGTTAGAGCGTCAGCCTCACAGTTCTGAGGACCCGGGCTCAATCCCCAGCCCCGCCTGTGTGGAGTTTGCATGTTCTCCCCGTGCCTGCGTGGGTTTTCTCCGGGCACTCCGGTTTCCTCCCACATCCCAAAAACATGTATTAATTGGAGACTCTAAATTGCCCGTAGGTGTGAATGTGACTGCGGATGGTTGTTTGTATGTATGTATGTGCCCTGTGATTGGCTGGAAACCAGTTCAGGGTGTACCCGCCTCCTGCCCGATGACAGCTGGGATAGGCTCCAGCACGCCCGTGACCCTCGTGAGGAGAAGCGGCTCAGAAAATGGATGGATGGATGAACCACAATTCAAAAGTAATTTTCATTGGCTAATTTTCATTACATTTGTATTCATTTTTACTCTTGACAGATTTTTACTTTTGACAGATTTTGACAGAAGTTATTTCTGTGAGCACTGTGGGTTTTTCTTTCATTACCAGAGGGGTACCAACAATTTAATCCAAGAGTGTTTGTTTCCTTAAAAAATTTAAGAACCTTAAGGAATTTCTTCCTGGCACTACATCTGAACTTGAACTATGTGAAATTTGAATTAGCATGATATCAATTTGCCTTGCACGATACCAAGAAATATAGTCATTAGTTCCTTAATTGAACAGCTTTTTCTCATCACATAACTTTGATCCATATGGCAAGCCAGGCTAGACCATTTTTTATCATCACACTGTTCGAAGAACATGTCATTGCTTGAAGCGCTGTAAATTCAAAGTAGATTATCTCTGTTAATGACTAAAAGGCTTGCCTTTTAAGCCATTCCACCTGCAGTACTCCGCGCCTGGAGTAACTCAGTTCCTTGTTCCATGTCTCGCATTATAGGGGGACAGATAATCCAATGTCACCCTGTGGAAATGCCCGCACCTCTTTAGGCGACCTCTCCTCAATGTGAAATGCTGAAACTTGGCCCCCTTTCGGCATCAGAGTGATAGACATGTAGCCTGTTGGGCCGTTGAAGACTTGTGGTTTACACAAAGCAAAATCCAAGTAGTACATTAGCTACCTGGCAATTTCCGCTCTATTAGCACAAAGAATTAAGCAGAGGACACAAACACTGTGCTGTGTACTCATTAACAATTTGATATTTTTCACGCATGCACCCATAGATATGTACACCAAACTATCCCATTCACCTCTCACACTTGCTCCATCGCTCTTTTGCAATTTTCCTCTGTTTAGATGAAATATATTTGGCATCTGGAGAATGCCCCTTAGCAACGAGAGACTATATATCTTACAAATATCAGCCATCCAAGCGTGGCTCATGTAATATTTATAAAAAGAACATGGCAGTGGGTGTTGTCAACAATGCTTACTGTGAGCAGGTTGAGCATCCAAGTTGCAGCAGCTGCACACTCTGTGACAGACTAGGTGGTCAGCCAATGCTGACGCTCATTTACATGTAAGCCAACCTTTGCAGCTGACCTGATCACATCTGGCGTGCTTGTACAATTAATTAATTATGGGTTGGTGAGGCCAAAATCAGGGTTTGATTACAGCTGCCATATTGTCTTAAAGAGAAGTTGCGTGGGGAGGGGTGTCGGCTGACAAGGGGCCAGATGGACAGGTAGTGACCATGATGGATTTATTGTTTAATATTTTAGATGTTTTAAATCAACGATTCTCACCTGTTGTCACCCCTGGACCTCCATTTTCCTATTGTCGCTTAGTTGCGACCCACTTTTATCGATGTTAAGAACAATAAAGAAAATATTTTGTTTAAAAAATAGCCTTTGAAATAATATGCACTGTAAATGATCTTTCTTAAACATACAGTAATTACACCTTTGTAATTATGTTAATTAAACATGTTCAAATGCAAATACGTTTACCATAACACCCCAAGAAATAACGTTTCTGACACATTTCTGTCAAAATAATAATCTGTTTTCCAAAATAAACAGCAGAGTGTGTTCCAGTCTGGCCTTTTAATCAAAATGAATTTGACAAATTAGCATGTAATAATTCTGGTTACAATACTGCTCGAGGGTACATTTGTCTACAAGTGATACATATGAACTTTTAACCTTGACTGTTTATTACATCATTGCCTCCAAGAATAATTTTTTGAACTTTAATGCTAACATTTTACAGCCTTGTTCTAGTCATTTGTGACAGGGACACTCAAAACGTGTCTTCTCCCAACCCAGAAACCAACTGTGGGCTATCTGCATTGTGTTGTAAGGTCAGCTTTATTTGCAAGCAAAACATAAATGCTTCAGAAATGACCGGAGGCTTTATTTTGAGGCCTCGGTGCAGAAGGCTCGTCCCAAATGGCTGTCACTTTTATTTCAGCTTCCCTCTTTGCTCACAGGCTTCTTAATGATTCATTGTCCAGCAGCCCCACTATCTGCTCGGCTGCCTCCTCAACTGACACTATACTTACTACATATCCGGTGAAACATTCTCATCTCCAGCTTTGGAAATATTGCACTTGCAGTGCTCTTCAGAAAAAAAATAAAAAAATAAAAAAAAAACTCAGAGAGGGCAAAAGACAAAATCAGAGAAGATTGTCCAGAAATCAGGAGTATATCTGCTGTTTTTCAAATAAAACGTCTTGATGGCATCCTTGGCCGAGTGGACACATTCAACACAGCCTATAAGGAAATACCCCAGGTTCAATTCCCTTGACCTTGATTTTAGATAAAAAGCAAACAATTTCCCAACAAATTGAACTCAACTTGTTACATGTAGAAATAACCCATTTATGTTTTACATTAAAATAAAATCTCCCTCCTTGATGACAGAAAATACACAGTATTTGTTGTGCTACCTCTTTTGTGTGGTAGTTTGCATAAAATACGAAACACTATAGCATATTAGAAAAGCTTTGACCTTGAAAGTGCAAGTAAAGTACTTGAATTTGAAGCAGGAAAAGATGTATGAACAGTGTGCCAGTAGTGTGACCCTTTTCATTCAAATTATTTTCACTCAGCAGCTTTCATCATACATGACTGATAGCGGTGATGAATAATCAAACAACAATGACAAGAGTTGCTGTCAGTAGCCACCACTGCCTTCTGAGTGAGCATCAATTTAGAAGCTTTTTCTTCTTCAGGCAACACAACTATGAAATTTGTGTGTGGTGCAATTACACTCCACAACAAAGACATTTTGTGTGCTGCATGCTCCATCCTCCTCCCTCTCCACATTGCTTTCCTTCTCTTAAATACACTTGTGCTTTTGACCCGTGACATTGTAGAGATGGTTTTGGCAAGCTTCTGTTTCAGTCTCTAACGTACATGTCACACACTCTTAACGTATTGATGCTGTGGGGATCGAACGTTTCTCTTCAGTTTGGCCTCTCGTTCCTTATTTTTGCTCTCTCATCCTTTCTTTTGGTCAAGTAATGTTGTTTTCCTGCTTCGTGTTTGTCACACTGTTCCAATTTGCCCCACTTCGGTTTCCTGGTCATATCCACGGAAGTTGTCTATATACAGTAATGTGTGCATCTTGCATTCTCTTCTCCTCCTTGCCCTTTTATATTCACAGTGTGTAGAAGATTAAAGGGGGGAGCTTCCATGCCCAAATTAGTTTCATGCTTCCTTGAAATAACAGAAGTGTGCGGGGCGAAATCTCAAGGTCAGAATTATGAATTGCATATAATAACTGTATTAAATAAAACTAAAATGGCATGTAATGAATAGGGAATGGAGTTAAGTGTTAATTTTACTATTATTACTATTATTATTATTATTACACTGGGGAACAATTTGGGAAAAAAACATTCAGCGTTAGATTTTTATGCTGATTAAAACTAAAATTGGCATGTTGATTCCAAAATTGCAGTCAGTTTTTTTCTTGCACGTCAAGTTTTTTCTCCACAGCTTACCCTCCAGATAAGCAAAATTCCACTGATTAGCTGGAGTAAGACTTGCCAGCTGATTACGATTGGACTCATCTGCAGCTACGTGACAACTTGCTTGTGCAGTCACAATTGAGACATTGCGGTGAGAGGTGTGTGCAGCTCCCAATAGGTCAGTACTATCAATATCTGCAAACAGAAAGCTAGCATAGTAGGAATTAAGAGGATTTGTGCCATATCCTTTGTGAAGCACAATAGTGTTAACATTGCAGTCATGCCCGTTTCTTTCATATTTCATTGTATGTCAATATTTGAGAAGTTTTATAAAGGAAGCACATCTGTTAAGTACAGTAATGTTCATATTTTTTAAGAAAACGGGGATCTATAGTTCAAGACCTTGACGTGATTGAGAAAAACTGAGATCAGTTTTGGATTCCGCACCCAAAAATTAGTTAAAAACAGCTGTCAGACCAACTCAACAAAAATTGTGTTCCCCAATGTTATTATTCATCCATCCATCCATTTTCCATACCGCTTATCCTCACGAGGGTCGCGTGCCTGCTGGAGCCTATCCCAGCTAACTTCGGGCAAAAGGTGGGGTACACCCTGAACTAGTCGCCAGCCAATTTCAGAATGTTATTATTATTATTATTATTATTATTATTGTTATTATTATTATTATTATTATTATTATTATTATTATACACAGTCACTATTAGATACAGTATAGGATAAGAATGCAGAGGACAATATCATATAATCTAATACTTGCTAATATACAGGGAGTCCCAAAAGTCACCATACACTTCCTTTTTTCTATTTCGTTCCAGGTATCATTCGGAAAGACGTGAGACCATCAGCATTTGGCAGCTTTGCAGTTTTTGTAAGCATATCACTTTCCCGCCCATGGCTTGCCTGTTGACATTGGAGCAGCATTGCAAAATTGCCACCTGGCAAGACATTTTCTGCCCTCGACTGCAGTTCAGTGCCAGTTTGAGAACTTTATTACCGTCAGACTGCTCCACACACGTCACACAGCTGATTAACGGGGTGGAACAGAAAGTCATTCTGTCCCACCCAGTTCGTCATCTGATTCCATTCAGGAAAAAATGAAGTGTGCAATACAGTTTATTGCTTGCATCTTAAAGTTTATTTGAGTGAAATTGTGTTTTGCATGAAACTCTAGTACATTTGTGTTCTTAAAGGACATCCCATACGTATGCCTGCATGCTAATGGCCAGCAAGTACTTACCCTATACAGGATGATATGGTGTCCTGTGACAGAGAGCAGTTGGTTCGCTGGCGGGGTGGATTTGTTAGAAAGGGTAATGCTAAGGTTGGCCCGTGCACTGCCCCTACCTATGAAGTTCCTGTGACTTAATAAATTGTTTAACAAACATCCATCCATCTATCCATTTTCTTTACCGCTTATCCTCACTAGGGTCGCGGGCTGCTGCAGCCGATCCCAGACCGGTTATATTTTCTGCATCGCGGTTCTGTGTTATGTGTCTGTTCTCAACTATCTGACACGAGACAAGACCTCTTAAAGCTGGTGGCAGTGCAAAATTCACCATGTAGAGAGAATGTTAATTCATAGCATGATTCACAACCAGTTTATTATTGTTTGTCGTTGCTGCATCCTATGGAGTAATTTAGTACAGTTCTGAATGGTTTTCCTGCAAAACAATGCGATCGAACAAGTAACAGCAGTACATTTCCTTGCTGTCTGTGGTAATAAATGAAACTGATGACAACATTTCAAATATATTGTATGTTTCTTTGTTCATACACCGATTCTTATTTTCATCTTTACATACTTTAATGTACCATTAAATTGTAAGAGTTAAATGCAGCATAGGTCATTCCTGGAGAGTGAGGTGCGAGGATTACTTGGAACAGGTGATATTGTTGTTACGATGAACATTCGTGAGGTTTTTTCTTTTTTTCATCCTTTATTTTTTGTCTTTACATTACTAATATTTACGTGGACACACATCTAAATAAAATAATGCCACTATTTACATTCAGTACATTTCTAACATCAACTGTTTTTTTCCCCTTAAAGACATGTTTAATTGCTTGTCAGGTTTGAGCAGACATTAAATTCCCCTCAAAAGGATGACATCATCCACCCCTCCATCCATTTTCTGAGCCGCTTTTCCTCACAAGGGTCATGGGAGTGCTGGAGCCTATCCCAGCTATCAATGGGCAGGGGGCGGGGTACACCCTGAACTGGTTACCAGCCAATCGCAGGGCACATATAAACAAACAACCATTCACACTCACATTCACACCTACGGGCAATTTATAGTCTTCAATTAACCTACCATGCATGTTTTTTGGGATGTGAGAGGAAACCGGAGTGCCCGGAGAAAACCCACGCAGGCACTGTGAGAACATGCAAACTCCACACACTCAGAACTGTGTAACCAGTCGGTAACCGTGCCGCGGATGAAATCATCACACCATAAAATGTGTTTATTTTGTTGATGCAATGCATGTCTGCCCAATGATAACTCCATTATGTGGCATATGGGATTCCTTAATTAGAAATTGTAATTGAAACTCAGCGGGATGCTAATTTTCAAGGATATTCACATCGAGATGTGCTGTGAGAAGAATTATTAAGAATCACAATGCAAAAATACAACTAGCATGGTAATTACAGTTTACAATTTAACAGACTCCATAATATAAGTAATGTTTTGAAATCTAAAGCTGGGAATTCTGAGTTCACTTCAGCTGTCATATGCAATTCTCATTATTTTTTTAAACAATATTTAAAAAATATAGCTCATCAATCAACGCCTGGTTTATTGGAACTGTCCCACTTCCTCTTTGGCTTTGAATAATTAACACACAATGTTGCCCCACACTTAATAGCAACTTTAAAAGCCTGCATCAATAGTGAAGATTGTGATTTGTTGTCTTTGCCAGGCATCGGAAAACCCAATGCGAATGTGCCTACAAGGAATGCAGGTGCAGTAAAACACATTTGTGGAAATTAGCTTTCATTCCGTTTCTCATTCACTCATTCATTGGTGAGTGCTAATTACTGTTACTTAGCTCAAGTTCTCCAAGTGCAGATAATTGCACCATTTGTGAGAAAACAATGCAGGAAAACCGATTTTCTGACAATGTTTTCTGCAGTGAGTTAAAAATAAGGCCAAGTCAGTCCTAAAAGGAATGATTTAAGCATGAATATAACAAGATTCATTAATTTATTTCCATTCAACTCTCCAATTATAGCCAGTTCAGCTGTGTAGAATAGTGGCTTGCAGATGGACACTGTACTTCTTATGAGACTACTACAGTGAGTGCACGAGTAATATATAATTGGCCAGACAGAAATGTGACAACAAACTCAAGACTCAACAAACAATCAAACAAACTCAGCGCCCTTTGCACAATGGTCATTACACCGGACTATTGCAATATTAGTCATTTGAACTGCTCTAAGTGCTAGAGGACTCCGCATCTTTTTGCACAATTGTTTTTTGTCAATGTCTTTATGTCTCCAAAGTGTTCTGTAAATTGACTGTCTGTTGAACTAGAGCGGCTCCAACTACCGGAGACAAATTCCTTGTGTGTTTTGGACAAATAAAGGTGATTCTGATTCTGAAGACAAAAAAATTGGCAGCATGTTGCAATGGAATTGTAGGTTAGCTGTTTAAGAAGTTGATGGCAAGAGGGAAGAAGCTGTTGGAATGTCTGCTAGTTTTAGTTTGCATTGATCGGTAGCGCCTACCTGAGGGAAGGAGCCGGAAGAGCCGGTGACCGGGATGTGGAGGGTTCGAGAGGATTTTGCACACTCTTGTCTTAGTTCTGGCTGCGTGAAAGTCCTCAAGAGTGGGTAGGGGGGTACCGACAATCCTTTCAGCAGTTTTGATTGACCGTTGCAGTAGCAGCACCAAACCAGACTGCGATGGAAGAACACAGGACTGAGTACTGATGCAAGTCAGCAAAATCAATAATTATGCTGACTTACATTTATGTACTTCCTTGTCCGTTCCACTGTCTTGTAAGCGAGCTCTTCACTTGTAAGCGGGGGCGGAGTCCTATGACCCTCTCTTTCAAGTGAGTTACCCGACCACACTTGGTTTAAACGGCTATTTAAAGTAGAGACAGAGGAATTCCTATTCATATGAAGATGAATGCCATTATTACTGAAGTAAGAAACACAGTTACCTTTATCTTTCAATACCTCACCTACCAACAACTCCAAACCTCTATAGTCACTGTCATGTATAAATTACAATATAGCAGTTCACAACATTTATGTAATAAAATTACAAAAACTTCAAAATACAATATAATAAAATACATCGTAGTCACAGGAGATGCTGATGGAGACGCACGCAGCAGACCTTTTTTCTTTCTCCTGCCTGTCTGTAAGCTAACTCATATGTGCTGCTCAGAAAGTGCCCCAAAATCCTTTTCCAGGTTGAAAACAAGCCTGACAGTAGTATGGCAATTGTTTGACCTTGCCCCACAAAGAAAATTTTTTTTTAACTTTTATTTTTTTAAATAACCGAGAATTTTTAATCATGTCCAAAATCGTCCTCTTCAGTGAATCAATTCTCATGCATATATACAGCTCAACCAATCAGTGGACTATTTAGCTGAACCAATCAGAGAACGGAAAAAATAACAACGTGACAGCACTGCGTGAAGGCGTGCTGGATCTAAAATCTGATTGGTTAGACCACGGTTTTATGTGTGTGTGTTTGACTTGGTTGATGCCAGCACTTGGGATTCTGAAGGCTTTGGGCAGATTACATCTACATGGCAACACATCCATCCATTTTCTGTCACAAAGGTCGCGGGCATGCTGGAGCCTATCCCAACTATCTTCGGGCAGGAGGCAGGGTACACCCTGAACTGGTCGCCACTCAGTCACAGGGCACTGATAAACAAACAACCATTCGCACTCACATTCACACCTATGGGCAATTTAGAGTCTTCAATTAACCTACCATGCATGTTTTTGGGATGTGGGAAGAAACCGGAGTGCCCGGAGAAAACCCACGTAGACATGGGAAGAAAACCACCCAGGCGAGAAAGGGAGATTGAGCAGCCATCCACTTGGAGGAGGAGATCCAGCCTTCTGGAGAAGAGCCTTCTGGGCCACAACCATGAGCTCAGTTTGTTTACTGTTGAGTTTGAGATGTTTAGCTGTCATCCAGGTTTGTATGGCATGGAGGGAATTGACAAGATACTGTGGGCGGAGATGGACTGTTTTAGGATGAAGAGGCTAGCGTTTTCAACGGGTTTTGCCTCAATCCGCATCCCCCCTATTTTTTGTGTGTTTTTGAAACATTAATCTATTAGGCATGTCAAGTTGTCAGTGGCGCTATAATTTTAAATATTGTTGTTACTTTTGTACAAAACAATATCAGGAATTGTACAAACACTCCTTCTTGTTGTCTGTCTGGGTTGCTGCAGCAGTTTGACCTGCTGCTCACTCCACTCAGCACTGACTACATAAAACGTGGAGGAGGAGGGAGGATGACTAGGCAAGTCCTGTGTGCGCTGCGGATCAACAAGAGGCTCAATTCTCAAGACGTTTTAGGTTTTTTTTCCTTTTTTTTTTCTTTTAGGAAAAACACAGTTTTAAAGCCCACCCAAATGCATTTTGATGGCCCCTGAGTTGATTCATTATTATGAAGTAATTATTCGTGGTTAGAAGGGTTGGTCATTGTTTGAATTTGAGCGATTCCGGTCCCGATTCCGGTTCCTCATTTCGATTCCAGTTCCAAATGATTCTCGATTCTGATTCTTTTAGGGGGCTGGGTCAAAAATGTTTGCATGGTTTAAATGAAGGGTGTCCAAATTATGAACATCCATTTTCTTAGCAGCCTACAGCATTAACTAAAATGAACATATGACTTGGGGTTCTTTATAACCAGTATACATATCAAACCTATGAACTAAAAGGCAATTTGTATGGAACTAACCCAATTGATTTAATATTCATTAATTATTGTTTCAGCTAAAAGTTAAATATAGCATTGTTAAAATAGTTATTTGCGACTCTTTTATCATGTCAAATGGTTTATATGTGCAAGTTTTAACTTGACTTCCTGTTTTAAGCTTGTAGCCTTTTACTTTGAAGGGTACTCAGCATTTTGGCATGAAAGGTAACTTCTCACGACACCGGCGAAAAGGAAAATAAAACGAGACGGCGTGAAAAAGAGTAACGAATGAAACCAAATGCTCTGTAAAACGTTGATTCCTTTACCTACCCATCTATGAGGCACAAGGTTAGTGTTTGCGATACTCTGAGATGTTTTTGTGAATTTTGTCCCATTGCATTGTGACGTAAATTTGCTAGTTTGACCTTTGGTGACGTTTTAGCTCAATGTTAATCTTCTAATGCGACTGTTTCTACTTTCTTTCCAGTATGGTAAAGTCATTTATATTTGATTTTTGTGTCTCTCATCAACTCTTATGTTGTTTTGAAGACTAAAATAAATGCTAAAAGCCATCAGTGTAAGAGTGCAACAAACAGTTTAACTTGTTAGCTTCCTCAATGTTGGCATAGACGTATTTTATTGTTTCACACACCCACTTGACTTCACTGAAGTTCTTCACGGTCTAGGTTGAGGCTCAGAGCGGGAGGGAGCGTGTCAGACCTCTGCACATCGTCAAAGCCTCCTTTGCACAAAATAATCTTAATCCAAGTGTTGCCCTGAGGTGACTGGTCATTTATTTGAACATAGTTAACACTTGGTCACCGGTGCCGTTGGGCACAAGCACGTCTTCGTGCGCGTTCTTCTTCATTGGTTTTTGCCGATTCTTTGTTGGTTTTCGCCGCTTTCGTCTTCAGGGTCAGCGGACTGTAGGCATTGAAACTTGGAACTGGAATTTCTTTTAATTTGAAAGATTTCGGGAGAACTGGAATGTTAGTCCCGGTTCTCGATTCTCGATGCCCAACCCTAGTGGTTAGTGTTCTTACACAACCTTGAGGGACCAAACAATCAGGTTTAGGTAATTATTTTGATGAATTAGGAATATAGGAGTGATTGCCGGCATTACCAGATAACTAGCAACCCTTTATTGCTCAGTGACTGTTTTTCTCAATGTCTTTATGTCTCAAAAGTGTTCTCTGTCAATTGACTGTCTGTTGTCGTACTAGAGTGGCTCTAACTACCGGAGACAAATTCCAGGAAGCCAAATAAAGATGATTCTGATTCAGATTCTGATTCTGATTCAACGCTGTTGATAGCGCACTTTACAGCAGTACTTTTAACTAAATGCTGGTCATCAGAACAAGCCCTTGTTTGTTACATTCCATGAATCTTTTCACTGACAAGTCATTCACTTTATAAATTGAACTGAAATGATTTAATTGTCTGTGTGTGTATTTTCAGCCTCTGGATTTGCCAATTCAAATTGTTTGCATAAACAATTGATTAGATTAGTGTAATGCTAAATGGATTGTGTACTGGACTGATTACAGGATTCAACTGATTTACGAGCAGCATCGTTTGCTTAGTGCTGCAAGAAAGAACACCCAAAATGGTTATCACAGTTTGCTGCCACAAATTTTATTTGATCTGAATTTGGATCTGTTTTCCAAATAGATATGTTTTCTTTGATGGTTTCCCCTTTTGACCCGAATCAGTTTGACACTTTACAAAAACATTTACATTGAGCATTGCAACACAGTAATTTACAAATTAATCTTCCCTCCACCTACTAATTCCTTTATGCCGTATGGATTTGGAGTATGATTTTCATCATATGTATGTAGATTATTTTATACAAATAAATTTAGCCTCTACCTATCAGCTACAAAACCAAGCAAAAGCCACTTTGTTGCTACACTAAAACAACAACATTCAGAACACTGCTGGCCTACTGCCATTTTTCAACCTTCTAAATGCCAATACAAAAGAAATACTTAGGTTTACGGGCACCTGGATCTGGGGAAGAAGAAAAACTGTGGCAGGGAGAAGAAAACATTAAATTAATCCTCTAAAAGCCTTTTAGCAATATTGCTCTCCCACAGAGATCTGGTAGCACACCTCGAGCCCACTTCCCATCATTTAATTCAAGCTGAAATTTAATTTACTCCGAGAGCTATTCATTTTGTTAAATGAATGCACCACCCACCACCCCCAACATTCATACATATGCAACACATACACAAACACACATGCACACACACACACACACCTCTTATACATTGGACATTAGTATTTTGGGGCATACTGTATTTAACACAATAAATTAAATATAATTGTGTGTGACTGTAACACCCTTCACTCACACACACACGCACACACACGCACACACACACACACACACACACACACACACTGTACCGCTTATCCTCACTAGGGTCGCGGGCGTGCTTGAGCCTATCCCAGCTATCTTTGGGCGAGAGGCGGGGTACACCCTGAAATGGTGGCCAGCCAATCGCAGGGCACACATATAAACAAACAACCATTCACACACATATTCACACCTACAGGCAATTTAGAGTCCTCAATTAACCTACCACACGTTTTGGGATGTGGGAGGAAACTGGAGTACCCGGGTAAAACCCGCGCAGGCCTGAGGAGAACATGTAAACTCCATGCAGGATTTGAACCCCGGTCCTCAGAACTGTGAGGCAGATGAGCTAACCAGTGGTTCACCGTGCCGCCATGGCTGATATCATGAAAGCCAATGTTTTGAGTCATTCTGCATTTTTCTGATGATACCCAAATCCAGGTGTGAAAAACTTGCATCATTCCCAAAAAGACTGTATTAGCTCAAAAGGCTGATTCTACTAAATAATGAGCAAAGGGTCTGAATACTTCTGGCTATGTGAGATATTTTAGTTTTTCTTTTTTAATAAATCTGCAAAAATGTCAACAATTGCGTTTTTTTCTGTCAATATGGAGTCCTGTGTGTACATTAATGAGGAAAAAAATTAACTTAAATGATTTAAACAAATGGCTGCAATATAACAAAGAGTGAAAACTTTAAGAGGGTCTGAAAACTTTCCATACACACTGTATATACAGTGCCATGAAAAAGTGTTGGCCCCCTTCTCAAATTCTTATATTTTTTATAGTTTCCCCACTTGAATGTTTAAGATCATCAAGAAAATGTAAATATCTGACAAATACAACCAAAGTGAACTTAAAATGCTGTTTTTAAATGGTGATTTCATTTACGAAGGAAAAAATATTCAGTTACCTGGCCCTGTGTGAAAAAGTAATTACCCCCTTTTTAAATCATGAATCACAATTTTCGGTTACATTTGACTGATCACACCCAAGCCTGATTGCCTCCAGACCTGTTCAATTGAGCAATCACTTAAACAGAATCCGTCACGACAAAATCAAGTAGGGCAAAAGATCTAAAAAAGCTGCAACAAAATGACACGATCCAAAGTAATTCCAGAACAGTCTAGAAATAAAGTAATTGGCATCTATTAGTTTAGAAAGGATTACAAAACCAATTTCTAAAGCTTTAGGATTCCAGCAAACCATAGGGAGAGCCATTATAATCACATGGAGAAAACATGGAAGAGTGGTGGACCTTCCCAGGAGTGGCCGGCCTCCAAAGATTACCCCAAGAGAACAGCAATGACTGATCCAAGAGGCCACAAAGGAACTCAGGAAAACTTCTAGAGGACTGCAGGCCTCGTTTGCCGCAGTTATGGTTAGTGTTAATGACACAACAATAAGAAAAAATGGCATCCATGGCAAAGTTCCAAAGCAAAACCCACTGCTGACAAAAAAGAACAAAGGCTCGTCTTACTTGAGATAAACAAAAACAAACAAACAAACAAAAAAAATCTGAATGATTCCCAAGACTTTTGGGAGAATATTATATGGACTGACAAGATGAAAGTTGAGCTTTTTGGAAGTCGTGTGTCTCGTTACATCTGACGTGAATGTAGCACAGCATTTCAGATAAAGAACATCATACCAACAGTCAAACATGGTGGTAATGTGATGGTCTTGGACTGCTTTTCTCCTTCAGGAACTGGACAACTTGCTGTGGTTGATAGAACCATGGAATCTGCTCTTTACCAGATAATCCTGAAGAACAATGTTCAGCCATCAGTTTGTGACCTCAAACTGAAGCGCATTTGGGTTTTGCAGCAGGATAACGTTCCAAAACACACCAGCAATTCAACTTTTGAATGGCTTCAAAATTAATGTTTTGGAGTGGCCTTGTAAAAGTCAATTGTGTCTGTCAGTTTACATAAAAATGCTTCGAAACTCATCGAGAGGAGCTTCATCATGCAACGGGGCAATGACCCAAAACACACTGCCAACACAACGAAGGTCAAATGGTCTTCTACAGTCACCAACTATTGCTACCTTTGTCATTTGCTGATGAACAGTTAGCCTGGCATTTTCTTTTTCCACTAGGAAGTTTTACAGCAAAACATGAATGATGAAAAAGTAAAAAGGAAAGGTCATAAACTTCAACCAAAATATTGCCCTATTAGAACTGGCAAAATCTAACTCATGTGCTTACTGGTCATGTGGTCACAGCAGTGCCTGAAAATGCATGAAGGTCATCAGCCCAACTGACTTGCCCCGCAGTTGGTGTAGTGCCGGGCCCTGTGTTGGCTTGGATGCTTAAAACGCGCCCAAACCCACTCACCCCGCCTGCCCATTAGGGTGAGCCATTGCAAAGGTGTGATGGCTGTAGGCCACTTGCCCCTTTTACCCTCCACAGTTTGTCATAGCATGTCTCAGAAAGGGTCAGAGAGTGTCAACATTTTTCTGACGGCACAGGGGAGTGCAAGACTGTGCTGTGCGAGTTGATGTTGAACTGTGCGTGAGCTGGATTCCTCATTGTTTTGAACTCACCTTATTTTCTTATTAAGAGCATGTATGTATGTGTCAAGTGAAATATTGTTATTCAGGTCCCACTCTCCTCTTGTACCTCATCTTAAAACTTGTGATGGTGAGTCTCATGTAAGACTTGCTGGTATGTCGATGTTTCGTGAACATGTTCGTTGTTAGACACCTGAGGAGTAAACTATTATTTAAAATCAGAGGTAATACAGTTTGCTTTGATATAGATGGATAGATGGATAGATAGATAGAACACAAGTGAAGTGATTCTGATTCTGAAAAATAATACATCATACAAATATATTAAACAGTATACAATTTCAAAATATATTCCCTGCAGTCCAAATAACATTTAGTTGTAAACTGAAGCTACAATAAAATGGAAATTCCATTCAGGATCATACCTGTACTTTATTTGAAAAGCATTGATTTGCAGGCTTTCTTCAAAGCGTTAACAGATGATATTTCCAAAAAGATGCTTTAATGCCCTTGGGGTATTCCCTTTGCTAAGGATAACTCTGGAATAGTAATACTCTAAATCTGATAAATTGCATCTGAATTTATTCCTGGCAAAGGGAATGCACCACATTGTTTTTGTATTCATGGAGACCCTTCATAAATATATATTTAGCTCTTTAAATATACATTTACATATTCTTTAGGCAAACTAAACAACACTTTATATGTGTATGTATGTATATATGTATTTAGGTTTTCTTTTACTATTTATTTAATTTCACTCGTGTCAGTGTGGGATAGATTTTAGGCAAGGAAGGGTCAGTGAATTATTCCTTCGGGGTTTGAACTTCTGTCACTCAGTGTACAGTGTGCTATTGTGCCTTTACATATTAAAATGTGTGTGTAGTTATTTTATAGGTTTAAAAATAAAGTTTGAAATAGAAATGTTGTTTCATGGTATTTTATTTTTTATTGTTTACATTATTTTTATGTTTACATAAAAAATACAAACGTAAGCTCATAACTACATGCCATTTGCCTGGCAGTGACGTCGTATGTTATTAGATATATTTGGTTCATATAGAGTATATTTGTATATTTAAATAATGAAGATTCTATCAATAAAATGTTTCCCTCCTGTCAAAGATTTAGAAGAGCTCTTCATATTATGTGACTGTGCCATGACATTGCGAAGACGTTGTGGGGCTTATTGTTTTCCACGCAACGTTGCCTTGGTGAGAGCGCAAGCAAAATTTTGGTATACCGCTGTGCTAAATCACCGCGACTGATCAGTCTCGGTAGTCGCGCCGATGTCTCAGCCATTGATATAGGCCCTTAAGGTTTGTATCACTGTGAATTTCACTGGGTTCCACTCTGTGGAAAGATACTATTTTTCTTCTACATTTCACTCTCCCATGAGTGTCAAGTACCCCAATCCTTTCACTGGGGTACTGTAAGTTATCATCTAGCTACCACTTGATCTGC